>NC_083318.1:127959567-128259747 GCF_963455315.2 Globicephala melas | reverse complement strand
CGGTTTTTAAAAATTTTTAATTTAATTTTATTTACTTTTTACACAGCAGGTTCTTATTAGTTATCTATTTGATACATATTAGTGTATATATATCAATCCCAATCTTCCAATTCATCACATCCCCACCACCACCACCCTGCCCCGCTTTCCCCCCTTGGTGTCCATACGTTTGTTCTCTACATCTGTGTCTTTATTTCTGCCCTGCAAACCAGTTCATCTGTACCATTTTTCTAAGTTCCACATATATGCGTTAATATACAATATTTGTTTTTCTTTTTCTGACTTACTTCACTCTGTATAACAGTTTCTAGGTCCATCCACGTCTCTACAAATGACCCAATTTCGTTCCTTTTTATGGCTGAGTAATATTCCATTGTATATATCTACCACATCTTCTTTATCCATTCATCTGTTGATGGGCATTTAGGTTGCTTCCATGACCTGGCTGTTGTAAATAGTGCTGCAGTGAACATTGGGGTGCATGTGTCTTTTTGAATTATGGTTTTCACTGGTTATATGCCCAGTAGTGGGATTGCTGAGTCATATGGTAATTCTGTTTTTAGTTTTTTAAGGAACCTCCATACTGTTCTCCATAGTGGCTGTATCAATTTACATTCCCACCAACAGTGTAAGAGGCTTCCCTTTACTTCACACCCTCTCCAGCATTTGTTGTTTGTACATTTTCTGATGATGCCCATTCTAACTGGTGTGAGGTGATACCTCATTGTTGTTTTGATTTGCATTTCTCTAATAATTAGTGATGTTGAGCAGCTTTTCATGTGCTTCTTGGCCATCTGTATGTCTTCCTTGGAGAAATGTCTATTTAGGTCTTCTGCCCATTTTTTGATTGGGTTGTTTATTTTTTTAATATTGAACTGCATGAGCTATTTATATATTTTGGAGATTAATCCTTTGTCTGTTGATTCATTTGCAAATATTTTCTCCCATTCTGAGGGTTGTCTTTGCATCTTGTTTGTAGTTTCCTTTGCTTTGCCAAAGCTTTCAAGTTTCATTAGGTCCCATTTGTTTATTTTTGTTTTTATTTCCATTACTCTAGGAGGTGGATCAAAAAAGATCTTGCTGTGATTTATGTCAAAGCGTGTTCTTCCTATATTTTCCTCTAAGAGTTTTATAGTGTATGGCCTTACATTTAGGTCTCTAATCCATTTCGAGTTTATTTTTGTGTATGGTGTTAGGGAGTGTTCTAATTTCATTCTTTTACATGTAGCTGTCCAGTTTTCCCAGCACCACTTATTGAAAAGACTGTCTTTTCTCCATTGTATATCCTTGCCTCCTTTGTCATAGATTAGTTGACCATAGGTGCATGGGTTTACCTCTGGGCTTTCTATCCTGTTCCATTGATCTATATTTCTGTTTTTGTGCCTAGAAGAGTTTAGATTTAATGTTATAACATTACATATATTGGATATGAATTGAAGGAGCAAGAAGGGAGGTCTCTTTATGACGTTTCATATTTGTAGTTTGAGCCTGGCAGTTAGATGTGGTAGAGCTATCCTATACTTTATTATATTTCTATAATGTTATAGCCAAATGCTTCAGATAATAGAGTTCTGAGTCCTGGCAAGAATCAAGTTTTGGCCATGAGAATGGAATGATACCGTAATTTTATTTGATGATTTCATGGATCTGTAAGGTAGTGTATTGTTTGTTTGTTTGTTTTAGTTTTTTTTAAATTATTGGCACATAAAAATACCGAATATTTTCTTCTATGAGATTCCACTTTCATCTTCCATGTGGAAATTGCTCCATGTGACAGAGTCCTCAGTGGGTTCAAATTATATTAGATGATAATAACAAATACAGATAAATGGAATTGTGGTTGCATTAAAAACTATTTTGATACTGGAGAGGGGGCAGTGTTGATTTGAAAGCAGCACTGTGATAGTGGGTATCTGTGGGTGGAAGATAAAATCCTAATTTCCTTTAGGGCTTTGGGGAAATTTTGGCAGCTTTCACTTTAAAGAGAGAGTCATTGAGGAGATGATATTTTGGTGTATCTAATATACTTTCTTCCTCATAATTCCAGTTTCAGTTAAGGCAAAATGTTTAATTACTTCAGTTATTAAGGAGATAAGATCATTGGTGTAACTGCTGGTTTTAATGGAACAGAAGTTTCAGAGATTGCAGAGAAGGAAATGGCAGGAAAAGCACAAGTGGGAGTAGAAGTATTGGGAGAATTAAGTGCTGAGATAGGAGTCTAGGAAAGGACATATTAATGGAGGTGAGAGTGGACTTGCCAGAAGGAAGTGCACATCTATGGCAGGAAATAGAGACCGGGAGATTTGACTTCAGAGTTGTGAAACCCAACAACTTCTGGATTTAAGACTGTGAGGTAAATGATCCAGAAGTACAAACCTCCATTTTAAGACAACTGTATATGTTGCCAAAATGTAAATACAATAACTACCTAAGTATAAAGTCTCTATGCTCTCCCAAATAAAAAATATAATTGTTTACTTAAGCATATTTTTTACTTGAGATGGAAAAATTTTGGATGCACTTGCACATACAGTCACATTTTTTTTTTTTTTTTTTTTTTTTTTTTGCTGTGCGCGGGCCTCTCACTGTTGTGGCCTCCCCCGTTGTGGAGCACAGGCTCCGGACGCACAAGCTCAGCGGCCATGGCTCACGGGCCCAGCCGCTCCGCGGCATGTGGGATCTTCCCGGACTGGGGCACAGAACCCGTGTCCCCTGCATCGGCAGGCGGACTCTCAACCACTGCACCACCAGGGAAGCCCCAGTCACATATTTTTATCCTGTGTAATTACAAGTGAATATATCACAAAGTATGCTAGACTCCTGAATCACTGGTCTCCACTTTTGTTCTTTGGCTGTTTGTACCCCATTTACCTGAGCATATTTACTTTAAACCCCATGAAAATAAGTATTTTTTATTATTGTATTAAACCATATTCTACTTTTCGATCAAATATATTAGGATAAACTAAAAATTCAATTTAAACTTCCATTCATTTTAATGAGTAGAATTTGCTGGAAAGGAAATGCACATACACATATACAAACATATATGCAGACACAGACACTGTAGTTCAGAATCAAAGGTTCTAATGAAAGGAATGGTCTAAATGAGTAAGCATTTATTTTGCTTTGAGGCTAAAAGAGCGATTATTTTTGCTTCAGTTTTTTTTTTTTGCTGCCTTTTCAAGTGGCTTAGGGACCTGGGTGGGCTTGTATAATGTATAGATAAAAAAGAAAATGCCTGTCTACTCTCTGACACAAGGCCCTTTCACCAAAGAAAGTTGTGAACATTAATTAAATGTGATTTGCTCAGCTCCTCCAAACACAAATGCTGTCTGGGCCAGACCTAATGGGGCTTCAGCTATGCCTTTACCAGCGTAGCTAATTGAATTCCCTGTGCAAGCCTTTTTCTGTCTTTGCTGTTTGCTCAGCAGACACACTCATTTTCTTTGAACACTTCTTTCTGATGAATATGGTGCCAAAGTTAGAAATATGGTTATCCACATTTTAATGAGATGAACTATTTTAATAGAGGAATTAAAAGCATTCATCACTAACTACTGAACAATCATCTAACAGGAATAAGGACTATCCTGTTTAAACTCTGATTTAAATCATGAGTAGATCTACTCTCAATGAATATCATTTATTTAATCGATTATACTCCCATGAACATAGCTCATGATATGCTTTACAGTTGTGTTTAATAACATTTTGACCATATATAGTTTATTTAACTCTGTGTTTAATATTTTATAGTAATAATAAAGGCTAAAACTTCTTTTTCATGTAAAAAGGTGGAAGAAAATAAATTACTAGCCTAATAACTAAATGGTATCATAAACAGTCACAATATATTAGCATACTCCATAGCTATTTGGAGACAAAATTTACAGAATTAGAATCTTAGTTTTCTTTCTCCTACCACTGTGTTTTACGTGTCTGAACAAAGATACACATCTACAAGTTATTTCAATTTACCACAGCATACATGGATCTTCAGATACAAATTTCAACTAATTATATTCAGAACAAAAAGAAAATGCTCCAAATGACAATGAGGGAGACTCCTTTATCAAAGCCTGTGTCAGAAGAAGACTATCAGCTTTTTCTCAATAATAAGTAAAAATATATTATCCCATGTAACTAAACCAAGAAAAAATAGAGCTCTCTTGCTCCTTTTTTCTTTCTTTTTTTTCCTTCAGCTGTAGATAAAGTTAATTCTGGTATTAAAATGAGACATGCCTAATTTTAAACATTTTACCCCTCCAAATTGTAATTTAGTCAAGTAAATACACAATGATATAATTTAAGCTGGTACATGTAAAGTAGAAACATATACTTTTAAAGTATTAAGAAGATCTTGAACGTCTATTCAACAATATTATAGGATGTTATATTCATATCTTAGTGGAGGTGAGAAATAATAGAAAATGTTAATTAGGAAAAAACAGCATCATCAAATTCCACTTGTATTTCAGAAGCAACAAGAAAAAATACAAGTGAAGAGATTAAAGGAAAAAAAGTTAAGTGACAGCCCAGACTGTAGGAAGACACACAAACAAATAAATACAAGAATCCAAAAATATGATTCACACAGGTTGTGTGATAGCCTATAGATGAAACAGCTAAGCAGTGCCCTGGAGCCTTCCCTTACGACCAACTTGCAGATGTCCCTGAATAATCAGTTTTTCTTTTCTAAAATATGGGTCTGAATTAAAAGCAAACTTTTCTTGTACTATTTGAAACAAATAGTACAACAATTTATTACTAGAATACTGTAGCAGATTTCCTGACATTTTTGATTTGATAATTAGAAATTCAGTACTATGACATTTCAATTTTTACCTGCTCTATATTACTTTGCTTCAAAATATATATTTTCATAAATTATTTATCTTTTTAGGACTTGTATATAGCAACTTTGATCTGTATCCCTATATGATTTATGTCATCTTCTGAAAACAATTACTCTAATTGCTAAAAGAAAGTGTTCTTTAAAACATAAGTCCCCACATTAATAAAACTTCCAGAAACAGCACAGTTTTAGCATGTGATTTATTGATTTTCATTGCATGGGAGAGCTCACAGGAAATTGTCTTCCATAGAAGGTGACAGAGTAATTGTACGTTTAGGGTGATATGTGGTATTAGGACTACTTTCTATGATTAGGTTGTGATGATTTTAAAATTTTAGTGCGTTTTTAAACATTTCTGTAATTGTTAAACATATGTTGTTACACAAACCAATTTAACTATTTCCTGTCACTGGCTTAGAATGGTTAGGAAAGGTTTTGTTGTGGTAGGGAGAATGAAGTTGCTAGTGTGTACTTTTTCAGGTAGTATTAGTAGTTTTGTGAGTTAGTCATAGTTTCTTTACACTTGGAAGAAATATATGGAGAACAATGGATAGTAGTGTCTCAACAATTTGGAACACTATCTGGTAATGACATTAAAAACACTCAAGTTGTTTCTGTACAACTTTCTCTTTAATTTTTGGTAGCATGTGGCTCTGCCCTAACAAATCATAATCTCATGTGGATGCAGAAATAAAAATGTATATGCTGTAAAGAACATAGGGCATTAATTTAATACTAAAGTTATGTATGAAACAAAATTATTATGTGTTATGAAAATAAAATAATATGGCATTTCAAAGCTTTTACATCAAAATGAGTATTATTACTCTAAAGTCACTACCTTGGAAGTAGTTTTGATTTAGTTATTGCCATTTACATGTTTTCTAAAAGCAACACTTGATAGTAACATTGATATTCTGTATTTAAAGGAGAGAGAAATGAGAGAAGGGTATACTAGGGAAGGATGTTATGTAAGAAACCCATTGGTTGCTAAACAGAGCCTCATATGGTAACAATTGCATCACTTTGGTGGGGAATCAAACAAACTGGTCTCCAGCTTTTCAGATGTAAAATTTAGAATATTTCAAAAAGAATAAAAGAGTACTCAAAAAATAGTTTCATTTAAGTGGACCAACTCACATTAATAAACTTGGAAGAGACTGATTTATAAATAAAAATCATAATGTATTATTCCTATATAGTTACCAAAATACTTGTATCTGTCATCTAGATGTACCCTTCCTGATCAGTAGTTAAGAAAACCAAATGAACAATGACAATGCATTTGGGGGCAAAGAAAAAAAAAAACGATTATCTGAATGGTTAATACATTGAGGTTGAGGTTTGAAAGGATAAATTCATTTCTCTTCTACAGCTACTGCTTTCCAGTACACAAAATACTCATAGACTCCAGATCCATTAACACTCCTGGGAAATGCTGGCTAGTACTTGTCAAATTTAAATCTGTTTCTGTAATCAGCATATAGATCAGTTTTCTTCAGTTATTCACTTTCTTGCTTATAAACAGATTCTCACACTGACATTGGTATTAGACTGTTACCTTCGTTGAGCCTCTTCTGTGTTCCCAAATTTTGTAAGCATATTTACATGAAAGCCCTTGGGTTATTCTTCTAGACGGTAGAGAACATCCATGAAGAGATGATTATTCATACTTTCATGCTGAAAATTCTAAACGTTTCTTACTGTGGAAACCATGTATGCAGTACTTTTTTTTTTTTAATCTATCAAAATAGTTTTATTTAAAAAAAAATTATTGGAGTATAGTTGCTATACAATGTTGTGTTAGTTTCTACTGTACAGCAAAGTGAATCAGCTATACGTATACATATATCCCCCTTTTTTTTTGCATTTCCTTCCCATTTAGGTCACCACAGAACACTGGGTAGGGTTCCCTGCACTACACAGTATCTTCTCCTTAGTTATCTATTTTATACATAGTATCAGTAGTGTTTATATGTCAGTCCCAATCTCCCATTTCATCCCACCTCCCCCCTTCCCCCTTGGTATCCGTACGTTTGTTCTCAATGTCTGTGCCTCTGTTTCTGCTTTGTAAATAGGATCGCCTATATAAATTTTTTCAGATTCCACATATATACATTATATATAATATTGGTTTTTCTCTTTCTGATTTATTTCACTCTGTATTACAGTCTCTAGGTCCATCCAAGTCTCTGCAAATGACCCAGTTTCGTTTCTTTTTATGGCTGAGTAATATTCCATTGTATATATGTACCACATCTTCTTTATCCATTCCTCTGTTGATGGACATTTAGGTTGTTTCCATGTCCTGGCTATTGTAAATAGTGCTGCAATGAACATTGGGGTGCATGTGTCTTTTTGAATTATGGTTTTCTCAGGGTGTATGCCCAGTAGTGGGATTCCTGTGTTGTTTGGTAGTTCTATTTTTAGTTTTTTAAGGAACCTCCATACTGTTCTCCGTAGTGGCTGTATCAATTTACATTCCCACCAACAGTGAAAGAGGGTTCCCTTTTCTCCACACCCTCTCCAGCATTTATTGTTTGTAGGTTTTGTGATCATGGCCATTCTGACCTGTGTGAGGTGATAAATCACTGTAGTTTTGATTTGCATTTCTCTGATAGTTAGTGATGTTGAGCACTTTTTCATGTTTTTTTTGGCTATCAGTATGTGTTCTTTGGAGAAATGTCTATTTAGGTCTTTCACCCATTTTTTTGATTTGGTTGTTTATTTTATTTTTTTTGATATTGAGCTGCATGAGCTATTTGTATATTTTAGAGATTAATCCTTTGTCTGTTGATTCATTTGCAAATATTTTCTCCCATTCTGAGGGTTGTCTTTTCGTCTTGTTTATGTTTTGCTTTGCTGTGCAAAAGCTTTTAAGTTTAATTAGGTCCCATTTGTTTATTTTTGTTTTTATTCTCATTACTCTAGGAGGTGGGTTAAAAAAGATTTTGCTGCAATTTATGTCAAAGAGTGCTCTGCCTATGTTCTCCCCTAAGAGTTTTATAGTGGCCTTATATTTAGGTCCTTAAGCCATTTTGAATTTATTTTTGTGTATGGTGTTAGGGAGTGCTCTAGTTTCATTCTTTTACATGTAGCTGTCCAGTTTTCCCAGCACCACTTATTTTTTTTATGTTTATTGGAGTATAATTGTTTTACAATGTTGTGTTAGTTTCTGCTGTACAACAAAGTGAATCAGCTATATGTATACATATATCCCCATATCCGCTTCCTCTTGAGCCTCCCTCCCACCCTCCCTATCCCAAGCCTCTAGGTGGTCACAAAGCATCAAGCTGATCTCCCTGTGCTATGCAGCAGCTTCCCACTAGCCTCCATTTTACATTTGGTAGTGTATATATGTCGGTGCTACTCTCTCACTTCGTCCCAACTTCTCCTTACCCCCCTGTGTCCTCAAGTCAGTCTCTATGTCTGTATCTTTATTCCTGCCCTGCCACTAGGTTCATCGGTACCATTTTTTTAGATTCCATATATATGTGTGAGCATACAGTATTTATTTTTCTCTTTCTGACTTCACTCTGTATGACAGACTCTAGGTCCATCCACCTCACTACAAATAACTCAATTTCATTCCTTTTTATGGCTGAGTCATATTCCATTGTATATATGTGCCACATCTTCTTTATCCATTCATCTATCAGTGGACATTTAGATTGCTTCCATGTTCTAGCTATCGTTAATAGTACTGCAATGAACATTGTGATACATGTGTTGTTTTGAATTATGGTTTTCTCAGGGTATATACCCAGTAGTGGGATTGCTGGGTGGTATGGTAGTTCTATGTTTAGATTTTAAAGGAACCTCCATACTGTTCTCCATAGTGGCTGTATCAATTTACATTCCCACCAACAGTGTAGGAGGGTTCCCTTTCCTCCACATTTAATAAACCCTTTCCAGGATTTATTGTTTGTAGATTTTTTGATGATGGCCATTCTGACCGGTGTGAGGTGATACCTCATTGTGGTTTTGATTTGCCCAGCACCACTTATTGAAGAGGCTGTCTTTGCTCCATTGTCTATTCTGGCCTCCTTTGTCATAGATTAGGTGACCATAGGTGTGTGGGTTTATCTCTGGGCTTTCTATCCTGTTCCATTGATCTGTATTTCTGTTTTTGTGCTAGTATGATATTGTCTAGATTACTGTAGCCCTGTAGTATGATCTGAAGTCAGGGAGCCTGATTCCTCCAGCTCCGTTTTTTTTTTTTTCCTCAAGATTTCTTTTGCTATTCGAGGTCGTTTGTGTTTCCATACAAATTGTAAAATTTATTGTTCTTGTTCTGTGAAAAATGCCATTGGTCATTTGATAGGAATTGCATTGAATCTCTAGATTGCTTTGGGTAGTATAGTCATTTTCACAATATTGGTTCTTCCAATCCAAGAACATGGTATACCTCTCCATCTGTTTGTGTCATCTTTGGTTTCTTTCATCAGTGTCTTACAGTTTTCTGTGTACAGGTCTTTTGCCTCCTTAAGTAGGTTTATTCCTAGGTATTTTATTCTTTTTGTTGCAGTACTTTAAAAAAAATTGTCTTATGCTAATCATAATAGTGTGTGTGGAAGAAAATACCAAAGTTTGGTGTAAAACAAACTTAAGAAAAGATCAGTTTTATTCAGAAAAAATGCTACCAACCAGTAATTACCTACCATTACAGGCGGATCTATGGAACAGCAACAGATTCTTCAAATTGCTATGCCTGACATATTAAGCCTAGCTATAGGTAATAAGACTCTCAGCTAGACTAGATTGCAAAGAGCTGGTTCCTGTTCAGAAATTGGCCAGAATGAAGACTCAGAGAATTTCAAGTTTGCTTTTACTTTGGTTTATGTAAACCAAACAAGAAGCAATGCAAAGATAAATGATACCTGTGTAAGTGAACACAGCTTTTCCATGCCTCCTTAGTTCCTCACAGAGTGGGAACCAAAATTTGGTAGTCAATGCGGCCATTGAAAAAGTCTCCTGATTTTGTTACTATTAAAACAGAGGAGGAACCATATCTTCACTTAACTATTTACTTATTACTTTATTAGGTGATTCCTTACTTTACCATAGATACCTATTCATTCATTCTATTTCTTCCTGCACCACATTATATATATATACCACCTTTAATTATATATATACAAACATATTTTCCTTGCATATACCTAATAAGCTTCTTTGCCTTTTTATGAAGAGTGGGATTTTCTTCTGTTGAATTAGATTTAAGTGAGAATATATGCTACATAAAACAAAGGATGATTTCACTGTTGCATTTATGAAAAAATAATTTGAATATTCTCTTCATTAGGACAAACCTGTGCCTTAAAATTCGTCATTTTACTATTAGAAATTATAGATGTTATTGAGGCCATTTTGGCTAACCTTTTCAGAGGTTACTAATTATTTTAATTTGTAACTTCTGAGATAATAATATTTGTATTTCAACTATTGTATGAGGTTGTCAAGTGGATGAATCTTTGAAATAGCTGTGGGCAGAGTATATATCATTATCAGCTAACATGACAGCATGGAGGCGTTATTCACATTACTAACAACACAAGCAGAAAGGAAGAATGGAACACATTTTTTTGTTTTGTTTTGTTTTTAGCTGTTCTTCCTATTTCCTTCGTGATATGTTTAAGTATTAAAAATGGCAATAGAGATGCTCTGAGGAAATTTTGAAACATGATGGAAATTATAAAAAATTATAATTATGACAGATTATAAATTTATTTTAAAATCACCCTGCTTAAAAGTCTCAGTGGACTTACAGAAAATATTATAGCTAATGTATTCCTTTTTCCTAATTTTAAACTCCCTACATTTCTAACGCCACCTTGGTGCCAATAACTGATCTACTTTTATAAATGAAAGTATTTTTTTAAATGCAACTACTTTGCCTTAAGTTTCAGTTCAGAGTGCTTCCTGTTAAAGTAATTCTTGGCATGGGCTTTGGGATGACAATGAGCTAAGAACCTGGTTTCTGCATGAACAATTATTTATGGCAATATAAACTACATAAATATTCTGAAATGGGGCTGGGATTTTTTTTTCCAGTTAAACACCCATGTATATTTGTCCCTTCAACTTCCAAATCAAACCAGGTAGATTAACGAACTTTGGAATATTTTAAAATTTAATTCCAGACATTTAACTTCTGTTGTTATCATTAAATGGATAATAATTCTGTTGTCTTAATATTGATATAGTTTTAATTTCTCAACTGAAATAATGTTAATTACACAAGTAAATTATTAAGAAAAATAAATGGCAGAAAATATTATTTAGCATAATCAGTTAAATGGGGTTTTCTTTAGCTCATGACCAAGGCTAAACACATATAGGGTTTTCTTTAGTTCATGACCAAGGCTAAATGCATATTTCTTATTCTTTATAGCTTTAGTCAAGTAAGCTTAGTTTTGGATAACTAAAAACATTATATACTGTAGCATCACATTTTGCCCTTTATATATTACCCATTTTCATACAAAGAAAAGCACAAATGTTTGAGGTATACCAAATCCTTTTTAGTTGAGGAAGTCCAGAGTGGGTCTTTTTCTTAGTTGAAAATGAATATGCTTATTTTTCTACTTTATTCTCCCATAAAAATCTCAGTGAGGCCCCAAGCCTGTCTCAACCTCACACATATTTCCTTTCTCTAAAAAGAAAGTGAATAATGATGCAGTAATGTAAGAGGTAGCCAAATTGAAAACAGGCTATTGCATCTAATTTTCTTATTAAATATTTTCAAAGAAACCTCTGCAAGTGGTAAATATCGAATCCTGTGCATTGAAATTACTGGGTCTCTAAGTAAAATTTAAGGATATATTTACTGTTTCAAGCAGAGAATAATTTTGTTATGATGATTCTCCAAAATGACTAAGATGATTGTCACAAAGCAATGTCTGTATTTGTTAAATAGTTAGCTATGTTAGTTTATAACTTGAGGTTGAATACAATAAGAAAAATCCAAGATGTATTTTTAATATATATGCACATAAAACATAACAATAAAAATTGGATATGTGCTAATCACATTCAAGCAAAAAATAAAATGAAATAACTTTGAGCTGTTCCTACCACTTAGTGATATTCCTAGTTTCTCTAGATACTACTTTGTAAAGCCAGGGAAAAAGAATAAGAAAAGTCAGTGACAAGTGTTAAAATATAACTCTTAATCCTAGAAGTTTGTCAGTGGAACATGATTGCAAGGCATTTTTGCTGCCAAGAAGCATGGCATAAAGCACAAGAGTGCACAACTAGGCAAAAATAGGGAAGGGATGAATTTAGGAATATCTGGAAAATATAAATCAGTGGTTTGGTAAGTTACGCCCCAAAATGGCTTTTAAATCCTGATTAATGAATAATATTTGGAATTACCTGGACTGCTTATTATAGCAAGTTCATTGCTATAGAATAATATATATTCTATTGCCTAATAAACAGTCTATTGTTGGAACTTCCCTGGTGGCACAGTGGTTAAGAAACCGCCTGCCAATGCAGGGGACATGGGTTCGAGCCCTGGTCTGGGAAGATCCCACATGCCATGGAGCAACTAGGCCCATGCACCACAACTACTGAGCCCGCCCTCTAGAGCCCGCGAGCCACAACTACTGAGCCTGCGCACCGCAACTACTGAAGGCCATGTGCCTAGAGCCTGTGCTCCACGACAAGAGAAGCCATGGCAATGAGAAGGCCGAGCGCCACAACTAGAGAAAGCCTGTCCACAGCAACGAAGACCCAAAGCAGCCAAAAATCAAAATAAATACATAAATAAAATTAATTTTAAAAATTCTATTGTTTGCTAATGTGTTAAAGTATAGAATTGGGAAATTTAAAAATATCTCCTTATTGTGAAGTTAAGACTTACCTACTGAGTAACAAAAATTCACTTGCTATTTATAGTTCACAAGATACTGTGCTATTGAGCTCATTGAATACAATGAATATAAAGTAGACTAACATAGTGATGTTGATTAGCTTCATGCAATTCATGTGCTAGGTGCTGAAGCCTAGCTCTTGAGGCACTACTCATACACAAAGCCTTGCTCTTTGGCCTTAATACAAGAGAAGCAAATAGAGACTTTAAAAAAATCCCAGTCTCTTGACTGACAAAAATATGAAATGACAGGAGTAATTTCAAATAGCTCCTAGAAAATTAACCATAATATTTATTAATAGCATCATCTTTGCTAATAAGGAGCAGGGCATCAATAAATACTGGGCAAACAAAATGGACTTCAGAGTTCAGATCAACTATGCAAGTAGATCAAGGTCATATGAAATTATGAAAGGTTAGAGATAACTGTTTTAAAAGCTTAAATATACTGGCTGGTAAGTAACTGAGAAGTTCACAGAAAAATTTCTTTTGGCTCTGAAGATTATTCTTGTAGGAGGACTATGCATATGTAGTAAGTTGATTATCAGTATAATTACTAAACACCATTACCTAGTGTGTAGGCAAAGTTACTGCCTCATATTTTACCATCTTTGTTGGTAAAAGGCACTTCACAAAGGTGTCCTGTTTTGCTTGTGTTTGTTTCTGTTTTGTGTGTGTGTTTTGCCTTTTTAAAAATTATTTTTATTTTGGGAAAATACACATAACATAAAATTTACCCTCTTAACCATATTTAAGTATATAATTCAGTAGTATTAAGTATATTCATTTTGTTGTACAACCATCAACACCATCCAATTCCAAAATTCTTTTCCTTTTGCAATATTGAAACTCTATACTCATTAAATATCTACTCATTCCCTTCTTTCCCCTGCCCCTGGTAACCACATTCTACTTTCTGTCTCTATGATTTTGACTACTGAAATTACTCATATAAATGAAATCATAAAGTATTTGTCTTTTTATGACTTGCTTATTTTACTTGGTATAATGTCCTCAAGATTCATGCACGTAGTAGCATATGTCAGAATTTTCTTCCTTTGTAAGGCTGAGTAATAGTCCATTCTGTGTTTTAGGTACTATGAATAAATGCTACCACGAAAGTGTGTGTACAGATATCTCTTTGAGACCCTGTCTCCATGTCTTTTGGATATATACCCAGAAGTGAAATTGCTGGATCACATGGTAATACTATTTTAATTTTTGAAGAACCACATACTGTTTTCTGTAGAGGCTGTTCCATTATACATTCTCACCAACAGTGCACAAGAGTTGCAATTTCTCCACGTCCTCACCAACACTTCTTATATTTTGTTTTTGTTGTTTTTTTTCTTAGTATTAGTCATCCTAACAATGTGAGCTGGTATTTCATTGTAGTTTAGATTTGCATTTCACTGACAGCTAGTGATATTGAAAATTTATTTTCATGGGCTTGTTGGCCATATGTATATCATCTTTGGAGAAATGTCTATTTGAGTTCTTTACCATTTTTAAGTTAGGTAAAATAAATGTTTTCCTGTTGTTGAGTTTTATTTGTTCTTTATATATTCTGGTATTAATTTCTTATCAGATATATGAGTTGCAAATATTTTCTCCCATTTTTGGGGTTGCCTTTTTACTTTGGTTTTTATTCTGTATCTTTTGATGCACAACTTTTTTTTTTAAATTTTCATGAAGTTTGTTTTGGCTATCTTTTCTTTTGTTGCCTGAGCCTTTGGTGACATAGCTAAGAAATCATTGCTGAATCCAATGTTGCAAAGCTTTTCCCCTTTGTTTTCTTCTAAAAGTTTTATAGGTTTAGGTCTTACATTTAAGTCTGATACATTTTGAGTTATTTTTATATGGCATAATGTAAAGGTCCAACGTCATTTTTTGTATGTATATATCGAGTTTTCCAAGTACCAATTATTGAAAATTCTGTTATTTCCCCATTGAATAGTCTCAGCCCCCTTGTCAAAGATAATTTGACCATATAATTGAAGATTTATTCCTACACTCTGTATTCTATTTCCTTGCTATACATGTCTGTCTTTATGTCAGTGCCACATTATTTTGATTACTGTTGCTTTATCCTAAGAAAGGGTGTTGAATTTTGTCCAGTGTTTTGCCTGCATCTATAGAGATGATCATATGTTTTTTCCCTTTATTTTATTAATGTAGTATATTACACTGATTGATTTTCATGTCTTGTACCATCCTTGTATTCCAGGAACATATTCCACTTGATCATAGCATATAATCCTTTCAGTATGCTGCTGAGTTTGGTGTGCTATTATTTTCTTGAGAATTTTTACACCAATGTCCATAGGAATATTGGTCTGTAGTTTTCTTTTCCTGTAGTATCTTTGTCTGGCTTTGATATTAGGGTAATGCTGGCTTCATAGAATGGATTAGGAGGTGTTGCCTCCTTTTTAATTGTTTTGAAAAGTTTGAGAGGTGTTTGTGTTTGTTCTTTAAATATCTGCTAGAATTCGCCATTGACGACATCAGGTCCAGGACTTTTATTTTTCAGTATTTTTTTTTACTACTGATTCAGTCTCCTTACTAGTTATAGGTTTATTCTGAATTTCTGTTTGTTTGTGTGTATGTGATTTTAGTCTTTGTATGTTTACTATTTTGAAAATTTTATACATTTCACCTAGGTATACTGTTTTTTGGTATAAACTTTTTCATAGCACTCTCTTATGATCCTTTACATTTTTGTAAAATTAGTAGTAATGTCCCCACTTTCATTTTTGATTTTGGTAAGCTGACTCTTCTCTCTTTTTTCTTAGTCAGTCTGGATAAAGGTTTGTCAATTCTGTTGATCTTTTTGCACAACCATCTTTTGCTTTCATTGATCTTCTCCATTGTTTTCATATTTTCATTTGGTTTCTCTCTGCTCTAATATTTATTTTTGCATACTCTGCTAGCTTGGGGTTAGTTTGTCCTCCTTTTTCTAGTTCCTTAAACTGTAAAAATGAGTTGTAGATTTGAGATCTTTCTTCTCTTTTAATATAAGATTTTATAACTATAAATTTCCCCATCAGCACTGATTTTGCTGTGTGCCGTAACTTGATATGTCGTGCTTTCACCTTCATTTGTCTGAGTATTTTCTAATTTCCCTTGTAACTTATTCTTTGATCCATGGATGCTTAAGAGTGTGTAATTTAATATCCACAATTTTGTGATTTTTTTCACTTTTCCAACTTCATCCTTTTGTGGTTGTGGAAGATACTTTGTATGATATCTATCTTTTAAAATCTATTGAGACAGTTTGCTGGTTAACATATGGTTTGTCCTGGAAAATTTCTCATGAGCACTTGAGAAGAATGTGTATTACATTGGTGTTTGGTAGAGTATTCTGTGTTTATTTTTTAAATCTAGTTGGTTAATCTTGTTTTAAAGCCTCTATTTCCCTACTTATTGTCTATCTGGTTATTCTACCTATTATTGAGAGTGGAGTATTGACATCTCCAACTATATTTGTAGAGTTGTCTCTTTCTCCTTTCAGTTCTGTCACTTTTGCTTCATATATTTTGATGGTCTGTTATTAGGTGCATAAAAGTTTTTGTTATCTTTCCTTGCTGTATTTAACCACTCATAAAATGTGCTTCTGTTCTTCTTATAGGTCTATTTTGGTCGAAGGTCTATTTTGTCTGATATTAGTATACCCATCCCTGCTCTTTTTGTTACTCTTTGAATGGAATATTATTTCATCCTTTTATTCCAACCTATTTGTGTCTTTGGATCTAAAGTGAGTTTCTTGTAGACAGCATATAGTTGTTTTTTCAATCCATTCTTCCAATGTCTGTCTTTTGATTGGAGAGCTTAATCCATTAATAAAGTAATTACTGATAAGGAGGAACACCTGGTATTTTGCTAATTTTTTTCTGTATGTCTTACAGCTTTTTTGTCCTCCATTTCTTGTTAACATTTTCTTTTTCAGTTAGTTGATTTTTTGTGCAGTGCAATGTTTCAATTCCTTTCTTAATATTTTTGTATATATTCTATAGGTATTTTTTTGGTGATTACTATGGGGATTTCATTTAACATCCTAAAGTTATTATAATGTGAATTTACATCTCCTTAATTTCAATACCATATCAAAACTCTGCTCCTTTAACAACTCCATCTCCACCCCTTTCAGTTGTTAATGTCACATAATTATATATTTATACATTTGTATTCAAAAGCATAAACTAAGAATTGTTTTTTTTAATGCAGTCATCTCTTAAATCATGTAAACATTTGGAGTTATAGTGACTGTATTTATGTTACTGTGATCTTCTTTTCTTTCTTCATACAGCTTTGAGTTATGTCCTTTAATTCCAACCTGCAGGACTCCTTTTATCATTTTCAGTCTACCAGGTCTAGTGATAACAAACTCCCTCAGCTGTTGTTTATCTGTGAATACCATAATTTCTCCATCAGTTTTGCTATATCAGTGCACTGCCTTCTGGCCTCCGAAGTTACTAATGAGTAATCTGTTTATAATCTGAGGATTCCTTATATGTGACATGTTGCTTCGCTCTTGCAGCTTTCAAGGTTCTCTCTTTGTCTTTGGGTTTAGACAGTTAGATTATGAAGTGTCTCATTTTTTTTTTTTTTTTTTTTTGCGTTTATCTACTTGGGTATCCATATTCCAAGTTTCCTGGTTCTCATCAAATACGGGAAAATTTCTGCCATTATTTCTTCAGATATTCTCTTTGTTCCTTCCTTTATCTCTTCTCCTCCTGAGAAGCCCACAGTGTGTGTGTTCATCTCCTTGATGGTGTCCAGGAAGTACCTTAGGCTCTGTTCACTTTTCTTCAATTTTTTAACTTTCTGTTTCTGAGATCCATTTATTTCCATTGTTGTATCTTCAAGTTCACGGATTCTTTCTTCTTTCTGTTCAAATCTAGCTTTGAAACCCTCTAGTGAATTTTTTCATTTCAGTTATTGTACTTTTAACTTCCAAAATGTCTTTTTGATTTCATTCTTATATTTTCTATCTTTTCATTGATATTTCTATTTTGTTCGCACATCACTTTTTTTTTAAACTTTCTCTACATCTTACTTTAGTAATCTGAGCATCTTTAAAACCTTATTTTAAAGTTTTTGTCTATTAGATCTGCTATCAGATCTTTCTCAGGATAGTTTCTGTTTCTTGGGGTTTTTTTTCCTTTGAATGGGACACACTTTACTGTTTCTTTGTGTGTTTTGTGACTTTGTTATTGTTGTTGTTGGAAACTGGATATTTAAATCTAAAACTATGATATCAGGAAATCAGATTCTTGATTTCCAGTGGTTTGCTGTTTGTTTAGTTTTGATTGCTGTAGGCTGGCTCTGTGCTGAGGATCAGCCTGAGGTATAAACTGTAGGTCTCTTCAAATCTTTCTGAGCCTGAACCTTTCCCTTTTTGAAAGCATGATGACTTCTTAACTTCCCCCGTATGTGCTTTTGAATGTCCTACTCTTTAATGTCAACTTCTAGAAGGGGAAAGGGTGGAGGTGGGGGGATGAAAGGCAGAAAACAGTGCTGGCCCTTTAAATACATTGGAATTCACTTCAACCAGTGGAAGAGGAGTTGGCTACAATGAGAGGCAGTTCAAAAACAATATCTGTGCCAAGCAACACATGAAAGGATGCTCAACATCACCAGTTATTAGAGAAATGCAAATCAAAACTACAGTGAGGTGTCACCTCACACCAGTCAGAATGGCCATCATCAAAAAATTTACAAACAATAAATGCTGGAGAGGGTGTGGAGAAAAGGGAACCCTCCTACACTGGCTGGTGTGAGTGTAAATGGATACAGCCACTAAGGAGAACAGTATGGATGTTCCTTAAAAAAATTAAAAATAGAACTACCATACGACCTAGCAATCCCACTACTGGGCATACACCCTGAGAAAACCATAACTCAAAAAGAGTCATGTACCACAGTGTTCATTGCAGCTGTATTTACAATAGCCAGGACATGGAAGCAACCTAAGTGTCCATCAACAGATGAATGGATAAAGAAGATGTGGCATATATGTACAATGGAATATTACTCAGCCATAAAAAGAAATGAAATTGAATTATTTGTAGTGAGGTGGATGGACCTAGAGTCTGTCATACAGAGTGAAGTAAGTCAGAAAGAGAAAAACAAATACCATATGCTAACCCATATATATGGAATCTTAAAAAAAAAAAAAGGTTCTGAAGAAATAGGGGCAGGACAGGAATAAAGATGCAGACATAGAGAATGGACTTAAGGACATGGGGAGGGGGAAGGGTAAGCTCAGACGAAGTGAGAGAGTGGCATTGACATATATATGCTACCAAATGTAAAATCGATAGCTAGTGGGAAACGGCTGCATAGCACAGGGAGATCAGCTCAGTGCTTTGTGACCACCTAGAGATCAGCTCAGTGCTTTGTGACCACCTAGAGAGGTGGGATAGGGAGGGTGGGAGGGAGAAATGAGGGAGGGGATATGGGGATATATGTATAGCTGATTCACTTTGTTATAAAGCAGAAACTAACACAACAATGTAAAGCAATTATACTCCAATAAAGATGTTAAAAAGAAAAAATCTGTCTGCCTCTGTCTCTGCACCTGTGATCAGAAGCCGCAATCAGTGATCAGAACATAGATGCCTGCTCTTTGAAGGATGGGTCTTTATTGCCCACCCTGGGTTCCTCAAACTACATTCAAACTATTCTAGGAAGAAATGCTGCCTGCTGTGGGACTGGGGGCTGGGAGCTGGCTAGCCACTGCTGAGTTAAGAGCTGAAATTCACTTACTATCCAAGCCTCTCCCTGGAAGTTTCAGTCCTTCAGTGTACCACGGAGTTCCAATATAGATACCTTGGACAGATTCTGTCAGTGTAATTGTCTGGGTAGAAGATGGGGTCCTAGTGCTGCCTACTTGACCATCTTCCCAGAATCCTCTTAATTCTTGGGTTTTTAACATTATTGAATTTTTAAAAAAGACTCTTGCTGATCATTAAGAATGATGCAGCATTGGTTAAGAGTGGCACTAGACCAACATAAATTATTTGCTTTGTGATTATAAATCAATGATTCCAATAATATAAAAATTTAAGACAGTTGTAGTGTAACAATAAAAATTTCATATTTATAGACTGCAGGTCTCTATTAATTTTTGTCATCCATTATAAAAGAATCAATTCAGCTTGATTCATCCTTTCTCTGAAATCTTTGTTTCACTTATGCTTAGAAGATACACATTGTTTAAATTTAAAGACAGTGAGTGCATTTATTATTTTCTGTTCACATACAACACAATAATAAATAAATGGCCATGACCATCTTATACTCTAAAGAGGTGCTCCATAAATGCTGTGTCAATGCATACCTCTTTTTTGGTCTACAATGTGTGTACTTACAAAATTTTATTAACTGGGTAGAGATCCCAGTGTATGAGAAGTGTAGAAAAAATATGCTGCTGAGATGAAAAAATTAAAAAGAAGGATTGGAATGAACTTTTTGAGTTCCTTATTAAAATGAACCCCATTTTCTTGTTAAAAATTACATTTGACCAATAGCTGATCAACTTAAAATGTTGATTACCTTTCAAAAACAAACAACAAGATATAGTTAAAATATATTTATTCCACTTCCTAAACTTTAAGAATACTGTACTCTTTTTCAATGATTATGGCCTCTTTTTCATGTACTCTCCATGTCACTAGAAATTAGGAACTTTCAGCATATTGTACCACAGGTGTCATCAAACTGAAAAAGCAGTAATGCTCTCCTTATCCTTTCCAGGTCGTTAAATGTGGTCAGTAATAAAGCTTAAGTGAAACAGTTTGTTACGGTGGAAGCTTCTGGTACTCGCTCTATAGAATTCATGAGGTCAGATTCCACAGTGTCAAGGAAAATCAACCTAATGCAGCAATTTAATTAAAATTAATTGAGTATGATTCTGTCTCTTAACTATGAGATTGATGTAGGGTTATTTTCAACATTTTCTTTGCTTAAGGTGAAACTACACTCCCAGACTTTTCTTTTCCTTAGTCTTTTTTTCAGAATGGGTAATTTTTAGTAGATAATAATGGTTCATAGAACTTATCAGTGTAAAAGACCTTTGAGGTCATTTAATCTACTCCATGATGAGGTAGGATTATTCTTTTGTTCCATTTTTATGTTTCTCATATCCTTCCTTGATGTAGTTCTTAATAAAGAGTCTAACTAAGCTGAAAAGGAATCCTATATTGAAGCCTCTATGAGTATTTGTTTAAATCATATACACTTACCTTAAAAACATAGTGTAATCCTGCTGACAAACTTGTGTGAGACAAGTTTGGTAGATTTTAGTTCAGAAATTTAGATTCATGTTCATGTTACGGATCATGCAGTCAGCCTGATTGGCATATATCTGATTAAATGGGGATGCATATAGACATGGTATACCGTTAGCATGAGTGAATACGCTGTCATTTGGAAATATTGGTCCCCTTATAAAATCAGCTTTACTATTCCAGTAAGTCAAATAGCTTCCATTTTGGCTTACTCTACTGTGTTTGCTTATGCATAAATATTATAGTCCTCCTGCCAGGTAGTCAGTATTTGTAATTAAAATATTCACTAGTTCTGGCAACATTGAGCATAAAGAGGTAGACATGGTGGTGACCAAATAGGAATATATTGGGCCTTATTACAAGGGACATATTTTAGTGTCATAATATACCATGATAGTTTTTTGGGCTTAACTAAAAAAGATTTACAAATTCCTTTTAAGTGCATGCCTCTTCACTCCTCTGATATCATTTATTGCATATATGGAGATAATCCTTATAGAGATTAAAATTTACATCTGTTAAACTTTGTGCTATCTTTCAAAATGTCTTGGGAAAAATTTCCCTTGTATATACAAGAATGAAATTAACTCTTTTTGTTCACATTTATGTCCTTGAGTATTCTATTCATTTTTATATTATAAACCTGGAAGAATGGTAAATTTAATTGATCAGGAAACATGTATATTGAATAAAATTTCTCTAGTGTTACTCTATATATTATACATATACTGCCAGATAGAGTAGTAATACAATTACCAAAGACTCTGGAATATAACCAGTCTATCTACTAGAAAGCTTTGTGTATTATAAAACTCTATGAACCTAGACACTGTCAGCATGGCAAAGTACCTGAGCAGGAATCATATGGAGAGCTGAAGCAAGGCAACTGCAGGCAAAAAGATATCTTTTTAAACAAACTTGTGGATAAAAAGCTTCAGCAGCATGACATATCTCTGACATGCTGGGAAACAGCAGCTGACAGAGCAAACCAACATGTAACAGTTGGATTCGGGGTGAAGATATAGGACCATAAACCAAATGAGGCCTGTGAACAGCCGCCTGGGTTGCAAATCAAAACCATTATATACCTATTCCTTGTGGGGTCAACTATTGAAACTAACAGTGCCCTTTCCTTTAGACTTTCATGAATGGAAGCAGCCATTGACGGGTGACCAGACAATGGGAAATATCATTTTATTTCTGAAAGAGAAGCTATCCATCATCTGGGAAACTGTTGACTTTATCCATTGTCCATTTCCATTTTATATCCAAAATCTTATTCTGAGCCACCTTCCAATATGTATTGCAAAATAACTGAGCTGCAGTTGAGTGTCATAATTTCTTGTATCAAATCAATGATAGAGAACTTCCAAATATTTTCTGTACTATGAGTAACTGAGCTATTCCTTAATTCTGGCTATTGTAAAACAATGCAAATAACATAAAAGGCTTCACAAGGCTGTATACTGAAAGAACAATAAATCATTAGCACCACAGGAGAGAGTTTTAATAGTCTTTGATTAATCTATAATCTACCACTATGGCAATATTCTTTGTTAATGGAATTTTCAATTAGATTGTTATTCGAAACACAATTCGTTTCACATTTATTAAATATTCTGCATATCGTTATGTTGTCATTAGGTAGTGTTTAGCAAACTGATCATTAAAGAAGCAAATGAGGATCACAGATTTATCATTTTTAGGAGCTTGCAGTGCCTTTAAAACATTTGTTAAGAGTTGCTAAGATTCCATTATTTTCTGTATTCTAATGACTTTTGTCTTTTCCTTACATTTTTTCTTCTTATTTTACCTCCTTGTTGATGAATACTTGGCAAGAGATTAACTATTTAGAGCTCATTTGTATGCTTATGAACAGTATCCAAACACTGCTTGCATGATACTACCTACCTCATAAGGTTTTCTGTAAGGATTAAGTGCAGAGTAAGAGTTCAATTAATCTTAGTTATTTTATTATTGCTAATAATAAATACAGGGTAAAGTTTCAGTAAGTGTTGTTTTAATGTCAAAAATACTAATTTAATATGTAATACTTATATAGTAATTAAAAAGTGCCAGGCACTGTTCTAAATGTTTTGCATGTTTTAATTCACTGATTTTTTAAATCATCCTTTGAGGCAAATAGTATTGTTATTTCTGTTTTTCAAATAAGAAACCTACAGCACAGAGAGGTCGGTGAAGTGGTTGGCTCAAGGTCAGCTTGTGTTTTGGACCCAAGGGAATTCAACTCCAAAGTTAATACACTGTTAATCAGTGTATTTTACTACCTTTCTGTCAGCAATCTCAAATGAAGTAGTATACTCTTAAATGTTGATTTGTAAGATGGGTGTTTGTAACTCTGAATATGTATATATCAAATAGAAATAATACATATTAGCTAGCACCCAATCAAGCTTTTTTAGACTTATAATTTATCAAATCTATTATATGAGAAAATAAATTCAGAGGTCCATTTACAGCCCTAAAAATATTATCATGATGTTGGTCTGGCAGTTGAAATAATGACTATTTCCAAACACCTGCTTTCTAGTTCCAAATATATGGTGTTTTCTCCTATGGCCTTTAACAGAGTCTTTAGCAAGGAAGGATAGAAGGTAAGGAAGGTATTTGTCAGAAATGCCCCCAGAGGACTTAGTTGATGGAAGTTTTGTATCAAGGTAGACTAGGAACTGGAGCAAGGAAAATGAAAGGAGAAGGTACAATGGTCTGAATAATGAGAAGCAAAGAGACGGGTGTGGGAGAGAAGTGTGGGAATACCTTCCCTTTACCTTCAGTCCTTTGGTATAGGTTTCCTTTCCTGAGCTACATCATTTGTCCGATTTTTTAAAAACAGCTTTTGATAGTAGCTGTCATATCTCTCTTGGGTCTTTCCTTTTCTTGCATTTACCAACTGTTCTCAGATTTTATGGTTTTTAGATACCCTCTCCATACTGATGGGTCTTGTAGTGATAATTGTGGAAAGTATATGATGGATCCACGGAAATTCCCTATACTATTCTCTCTCATTTGTATGTGTTTGAAATTTACCATGATAAGCTAAACACAAAAATCAATCAAAACAAAAGAACAAAAGTGAATTTGATCTTTGGCAATAGAAATAATACCGAAGTGTTAAGGTAATAAACAATAAAAATCTCACCTATTTCATAGTGCTGGTTGGGCTATTTTGGAATATTTAATTCTAAGTAGCAGTTTAAGACAAAATATGAAGTGATCAATAAATCTCAGTCACCAAAGTCTGCTAATTGGGTATGAAAAAAAGATTAATGGGGATGGTGTAACTCAGTCTTTTCATTTCATATTTGTTCTATGAGTGTAACCATGCAGTCAGTGTTGAATTTTTAATAAACTCATGGGTCTCTTTTGAATAGAACAGAGATTCAGGTACCAATACAGGTAGTGTAAATTTTGATAATAGAATTTAAATGAATGCGTTCTCAGACAATGCAAACATTTATTGAACATTTGCTATGTATCAGGTACTATTTTGGGCCCTTTACGCATTTTATTTTCCACGTGCTATTTTGCTCAGTACTAACAAGAACACCACAAAGTAGTTGTTTCTAGTGGTGTATTTTCAAGTGTGAAAATTGAAGATCATTGGACAAAAATCACTTGTCAAAGGCATAATGTGAGTAACCGGTAGAGTAGGCATACCTATTGTGGTCTCTGCGACCTTAAACCCAGACTTGTTTTTGATCTTCCCTAATGCCTTCGAGTAGAGAATATGTGTCCCCTGGAAATTGAGCAGGAATAAATGGGGTCAATTTTAAACGTACCTCCAGTTCCTGGCTATCTGATTTTACAGCTCTTCACTGTAAACCATGGAGAGATCTATTTCCTTTCTTCAACAAGGAAGGACATACTTTCATACATCTTTTTTCCAGCCTTGAAATTTAAAATCAATGTACTGATTCAGCCAGCAATTTCCTTTCACCCTTTATTGGGTCTCTTTTTCCTTTAGTTTTAATCTCTAATTCCACAGGGTACACCCTTTTAGCTTGTAACAAAATTTCAAGCATGCTCTTTTGTTTCTTAGAGGGCTATTCTTTTTGTTGCTAAATAGCAGAAGAGCATTTTTCTCTTAGCCACCAGTTTCATTTGGTATGCAGAATCTTTCCCCTCTGTCCTCTTCTATCACCCTGATATTTTCCATCTTACTTAATCAGATCGTCTCTGATCCTCAACCATATTATAACTAGTATTTCACATTATTTTTAATACTTCAATATATGTTATCTGATTTTCTGAAAAGAAAAAGTATGTCATTAATGAAGACAGGTATCTTCATTAGTATAAACTGTTCACTATTGAATGGTTTGGATTTTTTTTATTTTTATGAGCTGGTACTTGATTTTCATTTTATACTGTACTCAGTTTATTTAGATCTTTTAATTATCTCTGAATAGTATGTGAAAACTGTCATCATTTAGCTTAGGAAAAATAACCTTATAATGAAGTTACTTGCAGCAATATCAGTGACTAGTGCCACTAATAGAAGATAAGTAAAATGGAATGGCAAAGGTTAGAAATAGAATTGATTTCTTTCTTCTGATCTTTAATTACAAGTATTTAAATTTTCTAGGTGTTAAATTGACTGCAAAAGAATGAATTGGCTGTCTATTGACCTAAAAAAAACATAATTTTAAAGCAGATACTTGTTGCCCTGGAGAGGGAAGGGTCACTGTATTTGATATGTACATGCTTTCTGTGACTGACTCAATTCACCTTTCCTAGCACGGAGAAGAAGGGTCATGACTGGGCCTTACTTGTGGGTACCAAATATCAGAAGACAAAAAGAGCTCTGTATTGGAGATTTAGAAAGTTCTAGAATCAGGACAGGATGTAGCCATTGGTCCAGTAAGATGTCAAACGAGCATTTCAGGAAAATTATTTAGCACAGGATGGATTCTGGTCCAATATTAACATTAAAGTAAATATGTAGATACAACTTATGTTATAGAATATAACAACTTAGTTTTAACAGTTCAGCTTTAACACTCATACATTTAACATGTATGTATCAGAAATCCATTGTTCTGTGAGCCATAGGAACACAAATATGAATCAAATCAATTGAGGATTCAACCCTTAAAATTGGGCAGATGTAGTATGATGTATGTATGAATAATTAAACATGAGGTAGAACACAATACATTTCAAAAAAGAAGTCCAGAAAATAACACAACAAGAGGTTAGGAAGAGTAGGAGATTTTGTTCTGCTCGTGTGGTTAAGGGAGGCTTTAGGGGGAAATAGTAACTAAATTGAATCTCAAAAAGTAAAACTTTGAATATTATGTTTTCATTGGTAAAGGCATCTAAGTAGATGATCAGCATTAATAAAATAATATTTTTTTTTAAAAAAACAGAGTTATCGTGAGGTTAGAGATGTATTCATGGAAAACTGTTATGACAAGGAGAACCTTGAAGTAAAGTCGGTAATGAACATACACAGTGTAGTTTCAGAACTCCAGACAAGAATGATGACAGGTGTGAACTAATGGTGAAGCATATGCATTTGTAGCACAAAGAGAACGTCAAGAAGAAAACACTAAGGTTTCTATGCCAAAGATATTTAGGTGAAGATAACCATCAGGCAATTGGAAATGTGTCTTGAACACATGTCGGAAGGTAGATTTCTAGGAGTTCAGTTACTTATTTTTTGGAGGAATGGTGTAGAAAGAAAACAAAATTAAGGTAAATTTTTTAAAAAACAGCTACATTTAAAGACCAAGAGAAAGACGCTAGAACATGCAATACAGGAAAGGTCATAGAAGTTGGAAATGATCTAGGAGAAAGTAGCATCATGGAAACCTGAGAGAAGAAGGGTTTCAAATAAAAGAGGTGTTCCTGTACATTAGGAGGATCTGTTGCAGACCACAAAGGCTACCTGTTATATGATTTGTTTTATAGATGATATAGAAAAGACAAAACTATTGGGAAAGAGAAAAGATCAGTGA
Source organism: Globicephala melas (assembly GCF_963455315.2). Taxonomy (NCBI): domain Eukaryota; kingdom Metazoa; phylum Chordata; class Mammalia; order Artiodactyla; family Delphinidae; genus Globicephala; species Globicephala melas. Next base: position 128,232,741 of record NC_083318.1, on the reverse strand, counting down.
TTGCTAGAAACTGGGAGTGGAGGGTAATAATTCAAGACAAAGGAGCAACATGAGGTAATTTTTCGGATTAATGAAACTGTTCTTTATTAAGATTGTGCTGGTAGATACATCATTCTACATATTTGTCAAAACCCATAGAACTGGACAACACATAGAGTTATTTTTAATGATTGTAAATTTTTTTTTTTTTTTTGCGGTATGCGGGCCTCTCACTGTTGTGGCCTCTCCCGTTGCGGAGCACAGGCTCCAGACGCGCAGGCTTAGCGGCCATGGCTCACGGGCCCAGCCGCTCCGCGGCATGTGGGATCTTCCCGGACCGGGGCACGAACCCGTGTGCCCTGCATCGGCAGGCGGACTCTCAACCACTGCGCCACCAGGGAAGCCCAATGATTGTAAATTTTAAAAAAATAAAATGAAGAAAAAGGTGAGAAACAAGTCATTGGTTTGTTGATTAAAAAGAGTAGATTCACAATGTGGAGGATTGAGAGTATAAGGTTTATGCTTAAGAAGAAGGAAAAGAAAGTGATTTAAGGAGGTTTATGGATTAATTAAAGGAATATTTTGTTTAAAGAGAGGAAACTTCAAACAAAGAGGTTAAGAAAAGAGCATGAATATTCAAAGAAGATAAATAATGAATATAGAAAGCTTTTGAAGGCATAGTAGGTAATGGAAAAAGAATAGGAGTTGCTTTTGTTCTTATGAAAGGGAAAAAATAAAGAATGTAGATACAGAGAATCATTTTAAGGGAGCATCACTTCATGTTGAAGCACTAGAATTTGAGATGGAGGTATGGCAAAAACTCATTTAACCAGGTCCAGTTCACCTTTCTTGTTACTAATGTCTGAATATTCAGTTTTTTACCCTCCCAAATGCTATGCTCTCTCATAGCACCGAAGTGTGAATGTTGATTAGTCTAAACCAGTGCTTTCAAAGGGTGATACTCAGACCAGGAGCATCACTCTTACTTGGGAATTTGTTAGAAATACAAATTCTGCTCCAGACATACTAAATGAAAAACTCCAAAGACAACATATAAATGGCTAACAGGAATATGAAAAAAAATGTTAAGCATCACTAATCATCAGTGCAATGCAAATAAAACCTCTATGAGAAATCACCTCACACCTGTCAGGATGGCTGTTATCAAAAAAATAAACAATGTTGGTGAGGATATGGAGAATTTATGCAAAATAGTGCAGCCACTATGGAAAATAGTATAGAGTTCCTCAAAAAATTAAAAATAGAACTACCAGATGATCTAGCAATCCCACTTTATTATATTAGCACTACCATGTTCATTGCAGCAATATTCACAGTAGCCAAGATGTGTAAAGAACTTCAAGGTCCACTGACAGTTGAATAAAGACAATGTAGTATACATACGTATAGTGGAATATTATTCACTCTTAAGAAAGAAGAAAATTCTGCAATATGTGACAATATTGATGAACCTTGAGGATATTATGCTAAGTAAAATAAATCAGTCACAGAAAGACAAATGCCGTGTGATTCAACTTATATAAGGTATCTAAAATAATCAAATTCATAGACTCAAGATTGTCAAAATGTCCATACTACCCAAACCAACCTACAAATTAAAAGAAGTCCCTATCAAAATACCAATGGCATTATTCACAGAACTGGAACAAATAAGCCTAAAATTTGTCTGGAACCACAAAGAAACCCGAATAGCCAAAGCAATATTAAGAAAGAAGAAAAAAGGATGGAAGTATCACACTCCCTGATTTCAAACTATATTAAAAAGCTATAGTAATCAAAACTATATGTTACTGGCACAAAAACAGACATATAGAACAATGGAGCAGAATATAGAGCTCAGAATTAAAATCACGCTTATATGGTCAATTAATTTATGACAAAGGAGCCAAGAACATACAGTGGGGAAAAGACAGTCTCTTCAATAAATGGTGTTGGGAAAACTGGACAGCTACATTCAAAAGAATGAAACTGGACCACTTTCTTACACCGTATACAAAAATTAACTCAAAATGGATTAAAGACTTTAAATCTTTAATAAGACTGTAAAACATGAAACTATAAAGCTCCTAGAAGAAAGCATAAGCAGTAAATGCTTTGACATCAGTGTTAGCAATAGTTTTTTGGATCTGTCTCCTCAGGCAAGGGAAACAAAAGCAAAAATAAACAAGTGGGTCTACATCAAATAAAAAAGCTTTTGCCCAGTGAAGGAAACCATCAACAAAATAACAAGACAACCTACTGAATGAGAGAAGATTTTTGGAAATAATATTTCTGATAAGGGGTTAATATTCAGAATATAAAAGAACTCAAACAACTCAACATAAAAATAAAACAACAATCCAATTAAAAAATGGGGAGAGGACTTCAATAGACATTTTTCTAAGGAAGACATACATATGGCCAACAGATACATGAAAAGAAACTCAACATCACTAATCATCAAGGAAGTGCAAATCAAAATCACAATGAATTATCACCTCACACCTGTAAGAATAGCTATTATCAAAAAGACAACAAAAAACAAGTGTTGGTGAGGATGTGGAGAAAAGGGAACCCTCTTGTACTGTTGGTGGGAATGTAAATAAGTGCAGCCACTATGGAGAATAGTGTAGAGGTTTCTCAAAAATTAAGAATAGAACTACCATCTGATCTAGGCATTCTATTTCTGGATATTTACCCAAGGAAAATAAAAACAGTAATTTGAGAAAATATATGCACCCCTGTGTTCATCGCAGCATTATTTACAGTAGCCAAGATATGGAAGTAACCTAAGTGCCCATTGATATACGAATAGGTAAAGAAGATGTGATGTATATATGCAATGGAATATTACTCAGTTATAATAAAGAATGAAATTTTGCCATTTGTGATAACATGGATGGATCTAGAAGATATTATGTTAAGTGAAATAAGTCAAAGATGAATGCCTTATGATTTCACTTATATGTGGAGTCTAATAAATGAAACTTACAAAACAAAACAGAAATAGGCTCGTAGATACGAGAACAAACTGGTGGTCTCCAGAGGGGAGAGGGGTAGGGGTTTGGGTGAAATAGGTGAATAGGATTAAGAAGTACACAACTGTAGTTAAAATAAGTCATGGGGATGTAATGTACAGCATAGGGAATATAGTCAATGATATTGTATTAACTTTGGTGAAAGATGGTTACAAGACTTGTCATGATGATCCATTTATAATGTACATAAACGTCAAATCACTATGTTGTACATATGAAACTAATACGATACTGTTTGTCACATGTAACATAGTATTTATGTAAATTTTTTTTTAACATCTTTATTGGGGTATAATTGCTTTACAATGGTGTGTTAGTTTCAGCTTTATAACAAAGTGAATCAGTCATACATAAACATATGTTCCCATATGTCTTCCCTCTTGCGTCTCCCTCCCTCCCACCCTCCCTATCCCACCCCTCCAGGCTGTCACAAAGCACCAAGCCAATATCCCTGTGCCATGCGGCTGCTTCCCACTAGCTATCTACCTTACTATGTTTGTTAGTGTGCATATGTCCATGACTCTCTCTCGCCCTGTCACAGCTCACCCTTCCCCCTCCCCATAACCTCAAGTCCGTTCTCTAGTAGGTCTGCGTCTTTATTCCTGCCTTACCCCTAGGCTCTTCATGACATTTTGTTTTTCTTAAATTCCATATATATGTGTTAGCATACGGTATTTGTCTTTTTCTTTCTGACTTACTTCACTCTGTATGACAGACTCTAGGTCTATCCACCTCATTACAAATAGCTCAATTTTGTTTCTTTTTATGGCTGAGTAATAGTCCATTGTATATATGTGCCACATCTTCTTTATCCATTCATCCGATGATGGGCACTTAGGTTGTTTCCATCTCCGGGCTATTGTAAATAGAGCTGCAATGAACATTTTGGTACATGACTCTTTTTGAATTTCGGTTTTCTCAGGGTATATGCCCAGTAGTGGGATTGCTGTGTCATATGGTAGTTCTATTTGTAGTTTTTTAAGGAACCTCCATACTGTTCTTCATAGTGGCTGAACCAATTCACATTCCCACCAGCAGTGCAAGAGGGTTCCCTTTTCTCCGCACCCTCTCCAGCATTTATTGTTTCTAGAGTTTTTGATGATGGCCATTCTGACTGGTGTGAGATGATATCTCATTGTAGTTTTGATTTGCATTTCTCTAATGATTAATGATGTTGAGCATTCTTTCATGTGTTTCTTGGCAGTCTGTATATCTTCTTTGGAGAAATGTCTATTTAGGTCTTCTGCCCATTTTTGGATTGGGTTGTTTGTTTTTTTGTTATTGAGCTGCATGAGCTGCTTGTAAATTTTGGAGATTAATCCTTTGTCGGTTGCTTCATTTGCAAATATTTTCTCCCATTCTGAGGGTTGTCTTTTGGTCTTGTTTATGGTTTCCTTTGCTGTGCAAAAGCTTTGAAGTTTCATTAGATCCCATTTGTTTATTTTTGTTTTTATTTCCATTACTCTAGGAGGTGGGTCAGAAAGGATCTTGCTGTGATTTATGTCATAGAGTGTTCTGCCTATGTTTTCCTCTAAGAGTTTTATAGTTTCTGGCCTTATATTTAGGCCTTTAATCCATTTTGAGCTTATTTTTGTGTATGGTGTTAGGGAGTGATCTAATCTCATACTTTTACATGTACCTGTCCAGTTTTCCCAGCACCACTTATTGAAGAGGCTGTCCTTTCTGCACTGTACATTCCTGCCACCTTTATCAAAGATAAGGTGTCCATATGTGCGTGGGTTTATCTCTGGGCTTTCTATCCTGTTCCATTGATCTATCTTTCTGTTTTTGTGCCAGTACCATACCGTCTTGATAACTGTAGCTTTGTAGTATAGTCTGAAGTCAGGGAGCCTGATTCCTCCAGTTCCTTTTTTCTTTCTCAAGATTGCTTTGGCTATTCGGGGTCTTTTGTGTTTCCATACAAATTGTGAATTTTTTTTTGTTCTAGTTCTGTGAAAAATGCCAGTGGTAGTTTGATAGGGATTGCATTGAATCTATAGATTGCTTTGGGTAGTAGAGTCATTTTCACAATGTTGATTCTTCCAATCCAAGAACATGGTGTATCTCTCCATCTATTTGTATCATCTTTAATTTCTTTCATCAGTGTCTTATAATTTTCTGCATACAGGTCTTTTGTCTCCTTAGGTAGGTTTATTCCTAGATATTTTATTCTTTTTGTTGCAATGGTAAATGGGAGTGTTTTCTTGATTTCACTTTCAGATTTTTCATCATTAGTATATAGGAATGCCAGAGATTTCTGTGCATTAATTTTGTATCCTGTCACTTTACCAAATTCATTGATTAAAACATGAAAAACAACTCTATATATTTTATGATTATATACACGAAAGTATAAAATTTCATATCTAATTTCAGAGATGGGTTACATTTTGGGTCTAGAGGGGTTATCTTTGGTTACTTAGTGGGAGGATGGTAATAATAAAAGTGAAAATCATATGTGGCTGTTGGAAGTGTTTTTTATTATTACTTAAACATAATCTCAATATATTGCACATCAACCTATATAACACAATTTTAATAATAGTAAGTATAAGTTTGTGTAAATGAGAATGTGACATTTTTTCCCTGCCCCATCCCACTCTCTCTTTTTTGCTCTGTCTTACATAGCAAGGACATTGTGTTAGCATTCTCTTGAATTTAATGGAACTGTAGTTTTGAATTACAATTATCAAATTATATTACAACGGACAGATGGCATTTCCAATTATATGTGTTTTTCATGAACGGAAGTTACTTAAAATTGTGAGCCAGGATCTAACTACAAATGTCTGTGAACATGACATGTTATACTGCTACATGTCTCTGAACGTATTTCTAAAGCAGTTTTATCTCCTCTAAAGTAGGTGACATATTACAGAGCCAGAGAAGTCATGATAACATAATGTTTGTGGTTGTCATAAGATTTTTAGGTATAAGGGATATTCCAAATCAATCATAGTTTGTAATGTTAATACATATCAGAAGATCAATCTTGGGCTGTGCTCATTTATTTTAAGTCCTACAATAGTTTATGTAGCGTGATAGCTTTCTGAAACGAATGTCCTAAGCTTTATAATCACCACTGATATCCTCAAAGTGAATATAAGTAAACACGGTGATGTATCCAATTGCTGAAATGTCAATAATATAATTAACCCATATAAGTCTTACTTATTTCATTTATAAAGTGGTGAATCTATTCTATGGAAGCTTACTTGAGACAGCTATTAAGTGGTTTAATAAATAATAATTGTCAACACTTAATTTTCCAAATCTAGATGTTTTATTAGTGTACACAGATTCTACTTATATTTATCAAGACATTGTGATAGACATTGTGTCTCTCTGTGCAGACACTGTGCAGACATTGTGCTGAACTGGATAGTGGCTGGTGAGGGAAAGGGCTTCAGTAATCAGTTGCAAAGATGAATAAGATAGGGTTGATCTTCTCAAGGGGTTTACTGTGACACATACCTACAAGTGAAAGGTGCTAGGAAATAAATATGGTAGAAAACCGGGGTTAACTTCCTGGAAAAATCAGGGAAGGGTGAAGTGATATATAGCTAGTAATATAGACAAAAAATGTGTAATACTCAATCTCATGTAAGCTTTTAAAATGCCTCATTATTTTAAACAGATGTAATCTTTTTTATAGTAATGGCTTAGTTTGGTTTTGTTTATATGCAGATATTTTCTTAGAGTTTACAGTTTCTTTAAGTGCCTATCGACTATGATGTGGATATATGCAAGTTTATGATCATATAGTTTTAATTTCCCAGGATGGTTCCAAGTTCAGTGTGAGATGGGAGCAAGGATCTAGAATTCACTGACTTTAGAATCCCACCTTCCTTATTCTCCCACCTACTCTCACCATCCTCACTCAGGCAGTCCTTGGAACTGCAAGTTCTACCCAATATATTTAAATAACACTAAGCTAGCCAAAACCTTCAGAGAACTGAGGCCTATTTTGTACCATATATGGCAAGGAACTTTAAGTAGATTTGAAAGTTGTTATCTTTACTACCATTTCAATGCTACCATCACTTCTTCATGATGATTCAATTATCTTATAATAATTAGTGATAATTAGGTATGAAAAAATGCATTTACAGTCTGTAGAAAAATGATAGGCTAAATAACCCTGTCAAGTTCCCCTTCCATCTTGATGAAGTCTCTTTTGCCATTGCTTAAACACTGAGATTAACATTTTTAACCCATTTAGTGAGCTGGAGGGAATTTCATTCCTGCGTCAATTCAAGCATTCATACACCACAAACAACTTAAAATTAAATTAGCCTCTTAAAGAAAGCACGTGAATGCAAGTATTACATAATCATGGCATCAATATCTAGAAATACATCTTGATTGGCGATGGTAAAAGATAAAAATAAAATAAAATAATAATAGTAACTTTGTTTAAAATGGCATTTCTGTGTTTCTATGTGGGAATTATTTTCTTATTTCTTTGGATGTTAAACCTAAAGCTCTTCACATCAGCAGACATTATTACAATCTCTAATATTATCAAATGTCAGGTATATCAGACATAGAAGGCAGTCTTTTGGGTTCTGTTGCCTTAACAACAAATCTCGGTCTTGATAATCCTTATCCAGTTGAATTCTTGGCTCTGAGACTTTAGTAAAACTCTTGCCAAATTCAAATCAGCCACCTCTCCTATAGCTATAAAACAAATTGATCATTCACTGAAGCATTCATCAAGTTGTATTTCAAGAGAAATATATCACTTGATTTTTGTGATCCTACCCAGTTTGGGTACAAATCATAATCATTTTATATTGAACTTATTTTATACTCTGAAATCATTTATGTAAAAATATTAGTGATATATTATTTCTAAGATATACTAATTTGTGATGTGAATACTATATTTTTATGTCTTTCAAAGGATTTTATATTTCAGTGAGAAGACTGTTTAAATTGAACAATAGATCAGAAACATCTTGCTTCGTTAAATAAAGGAGTTATGCTTCAGTATTTTCAAAAAGTTTGGGTCAGTTAGCCTAGATTTTGAATTATTTGGAACTTTTTTTAAATTTCCTTTCCTCCCTTTTGTTATTATAAGTTAAGTTTCACTCTAAGTTGTTTTTTTTTTCCCAGGTAAGGCCGAGATCTGATAAGCTGTGAGCAAGTCAAATATTATCCACATGGCCTCAAATCCTCAAATCTTCCACCTCCCTGGAGTTACAATGTTCTTTGAGATTTAAACAAAATGGACCCAACCATTCACTGCATGTTTCCACAAACCTACAGAAATTCCTTGCAGGACTAAGGCTGGGGGACTGGGATTTCCTCTTCTTCTAATCATTTATGGTTCATGTCAGTTGCTTTTTGAAGTACATCAACTCCCTGGGTCTAGCCTTGACTACTGTTCTTACTATAAATATATAATATATATATATACACATATGTACCAATTTATTGATCCATATCCTTAAAATTAATGCACTTTATTGTATATAAATTATAAATCAAGAACAAAGTCACCAAAAAAAAAAGGACCACTATATTTCTTAGTTCCCGCATTAATTTTTTTTTTTAACTTGATGTTTCTAGTAAAAAACCTGAGGTTCCTGTTTTAATCAGATTCTTCCAAATTATGGACTTAATATATGGCTTACTTAAAGTTTACTAGGTTTTGGCCTTGTCTGGAAAACGAATAATAATTGGAGTGAAATCTGGTTTTATAAGGATGACAACAGAGATAAGGAAGGTCCAAAAAAATTTCAAATAATATCCAAATCATTGGTTTATAAAAAGTTACCTGAACCTCATTCTCTTCTACACGAAAAGGCTGTCCTCCTGTGTTTCCTCCTATCTAGGTGGAGTTAAGTAGTGACTCAGTAAAGTGAAGTATCGACTACTTTCCATCCTCATTTTCTAAGATCTGATTAATTAGTATTGAATAGAAATAATTTTTTAACCGAAATCGTCCTTACAGGATTCTTTTTCATTTTTTATCTTAAATCTCATATTAGTCAATAATTGTACTATTTCTCTGAACCTATAAATACATTTGTTTATAAGTAACTTTGTAGAGTTTTGCTACTTTATCAGACAGGAAACAAATGATACATACATACAGATAACCAATGAGAATTGAATGAAAGTACTCTTTACAGACGTGTGGTCAAGGGGAACCCCAGGGCCAGCAGCAGTAGGGCACTGTCACTGACCTTAGTCCTGAGGGGAGGAAGCAAGGGGAGAGAGTGGTTGCTGGAACCTGGAATGAACCACAACCTCGATCAGAAGTATGTGGCCAGAGCTAAACTGCTGTACTCGTTGCTCTGTATCCAGTAGCCACTTAAATTGTTTCCCTGATAATACTGTATTCCAAGGAGGGTACAATGACTTTTTAAAGGTAACTTTAATGTATGAAAATCTCTAGATTGAAGCACAAAGTCTTTATTTTAATAACCACACACGTGTTTTACGTAAGAAAATTACATTTGGAGTGACTGTGTTTGTCATGGGAAACATTTTATTCTAAGATATTTTTGGTTCCCATCATCACACACACCAGTGCCAGAAAGCTATTGTTTCTGTAAAAGTATCAGTTTCCAGGGTTCTTGACTTTAATACCTTTTTTATACACAGGGTCTTTATATACCGTATATTATATATTTTGGCAAAGATAATGTGTATATCAAGAAAATACATTTACTGTCTAGAATTTTGTAGAAATGCTGATACTCTGTTTTAATAATATAAAGTAAAATATTTTGAGGAGAGAACTGTTGTTTCAGTTTCTATAAAGAAAATAAACCAGAGACAAATAAAATTCACCCAAAATTATATCACTCATCATTTTGTTAGATGGCTTTTAACTTTTAAATACTAGTCACTATTCCAACTCTAATATGAATCACCTTGTCATTTTTGAAACAGAGTTAAGCTATGGAAATCAAGAATTTCTCCTTGATTTTCCTTCAAAACAATGAAATTAAAACAAAAACCCCGTGTAAGAAAAAATTAGACAAATAATTGTCAAAGGATTCGGGTGTAAGGAAAGACTTCCTTGTGAGTTTTATTTCGTCAATTTTTAGTATTCTATTACTAAAATACAGTAGCAACTTGCCATTTAAATGTGTTTTGCTCTGTTGTCAAAATATTAAGCATCATAAAATACCTTTTAATTTGTCTTTCATATCGTCTATTTCATAAAATAACCATAATGTTCTTTCAAGTGAAGATTATGGGAAAGTAAATGTTCTTACTTTTAAAATATTTTTCTTCTATTTCTGTATCATTTACCAGTCTATCAGCATCATTTTCCACTAGATCACATTCCCTTAAGTAAAATCTACTACTTAATTAATAAAAATATAAGTTTCTCAATGCTTCTTTGACCTTCTTAGTCAAAACATATTAATTTAGATTTTTAAAAATATTATTACAGTTTTAAACCAGCATTGGGGATGCACTGATAATATAATCAGGATAGCATTTGGGAGAAAGTGTCCAGAGGAACAGTTGGGAAGATGAAAATTTTGGTATTTTAGGACTAGATTGTGTGACCTACAGAAATGTGGAATGTATAGAAATATATGGAGTATATTATATACTGAGTATACAGAAAGGTAGTCTCTTCTGTCTCTAAAACTAAAATATTCCACTTCTCTCTCAGATTGTTTTTCATTTGACTTAAAAATGGAAACAACTTTCAGTAATAGTTATCCCAGCTGTAAACGTAGAGAATTTCACTCAGTTGCATTCAATGACCTTTCCTGATTTACAGTTCTGTGTTTCTTGATTTTATAAATAAATTTAAAATTCATACAAGTTCTGTGGCACCATATTCCATATTTATACTTTAAAGAATATTTGAAGTCAACTGTCTTTCCCAAAATCTAAGAAGTATAGTAATTCTAATTTTAAAATCCCTGTAGATATAAACTTTCATATATCTGTGATTTTCATTTGCTTGCTTTATTTCTATTCTTTTTAATTTTCTATTTTGTTGGAAAATGAGTTTCTTTTTATGTGCTGAAAATATTTTTTAATAAAAATATTTTCCTGTGTAATAACTTGTAACGGCATTGCAGTTTGCTGCATATTATACCATTCACTCCTTTATTTAATCTTTATCACAGTCATGTGAGATGAGCAGGAAATGATTATATTCCCATTTTAAGTTTTAAAAAACTGGGCCTCAGTCATTAGGGACATAATGTTAAAAACTGAGTTAATTACATATAAAACCAAGGACTTAGAGCTAGGTCTATTTGGATTCTAACAGACTCATGCTTAATGAAACAGAATATGATACTTGACATATTTTTTCTTTCAGTTTAATTCAACTTAAATAAAATTACTAAATGCTTACTAGGTTAAAGTACTGTGATGAGTAAAACGGTTTATAAGGTAGATTGTATAAGGTAGATTAAAATAAGAGATAGGAAAATACATGATGTTACAAGTTATGAGAACATTACTAACCTGTAAGAAAACAATTTTAATAGAGAGTAGTGATAGAAACCAGAGTTCAGGAATTAAGGAATAAGGGAGATGTAAGGGTGTTGAAGCATCTGGGTGAGGACTGTCCTCTGGAGAGGTTTAGGTTGGGTAAAGATGATGAAGGGACTGAGAATGCATGCACAACCGAAGGACAACATACAAATGAAGGGTGAACTGAACACATTTGCCAAAAAACATGTAAGAACAAGACAAAAGTGATTGAGAATTAACAGAGTTGAGAGCCTAAGAAAATCAGTAAAGGGGTTAGCCTGGGAAAATATTCAACTCAAGGAAATATGAAAGAAGCAAAACATTCTTTCAGTAACAATAAAAGCTCAGAATCTTCATTTTGGAAGATGCTCATTTCTTAGCAAGTGATAGAACTTTCGTTTTCCCTGCAATTTGATAATCCTGAAGTATGGAAAAGAGATTGAGGGAGAATGGGATCAAGTCCTTAAAATGTGAATTTTAAAATTGCCAGAAATCAGTAATAAGAACTTTTGATGGAGTGAGTCAATACAATCTTTCCATATTTTCAAACAACAAGTGGCAGCCCATGAACAGTACACATATATGCAAAGGGTTGCTTGATTATTAGGGCTTGGAAAGACTTGAAAAGCGTGAAATACCAAGCTGGACAAAGCTAGTTTCAAGAAGACGGGTTACTTTACATTTACTGTGCGGTGGGAAAAGAGCTGGAAACACCTGGTTAGAATCTTTGTGCTTGTGGAAATGGCCCTTTTTAGAAAAGAGAGGTGACAGGAGCTAAACCAAGGAAGCAGGCAAACCAGTGGTGCCAGCATCAGCCAGGGGCTTAGAGCTCTTCCAGTGAGCTAACTTAATACTCCTGAGCCTGCTCTCTGCCATGCCTCCAAAGAGAGAAGGGAGAAAGTCACCATGGCCACAGCCACCAGAGGCAGCAGGGAGACAAAAGGCTCGTCTCTCACTCCTCGCTCAGTGTCAAACAGCTAACCATGGGCAGAACTGGGACTGAACCTGGCAGCCTGGCTCTAGAGTCTGTGCTCTTAATGCTGTAATTTTTGCCTTGGTGGAGATCATATGCATTTGTTTTATAAGTGCAGTATTAGTTTTTTAAAATCGTGAAGGGTGGCTTGAGAACTATTTTCATTATATTCTAGTTTTTTGCATTGTTTATATATTACTTACCTGGTTTTTTTCTCATAAATGAAGACATAAGTTCAAGTTGGCATCTTGCTTTGAACTGGTACAATCCTGTTCGTAAACTGAAATGGTTACCAGAATGTGTGGAAATTGTGCATATCTTATTTTGATTGACTGTTTTCTTAATTTAGAAGTGAGATTCTTCAGTTTTATTTTTATGATACCAGAAATCCAGCAGATTCTCTCAACTCTGTCAGACATTCAGTTAATCACCAATGTTTAATCTACACTTTATCAAATAACCAGATCTAATGCTTAATTTAGCTGACTAAATGCTTTGATACTTTGCATCTCAGTCTTCTAATTCAGATATTTTTAACATGTAAAATTAAAAAATAAGATACAGAGAAGATGTGCATTTATCCTTAGCCTTTTCATTATTATTTTGCTTGTTATTCTTTTCTCTTGAAATAAAAGTAAAATAAAGCAAAAAACCAACAAAAAGTTACCATAAAACATAAGAAGAGTAACCACTCTTTAAAAATATACAACTTGCTTCATTAGAATAAAAATGAAAGAAATTAATATTTTATCTGGTTAGTTTATACAGTGCTTACAAATTTACAAGATTTTGAAGAGTTCTAAAATGAATTAATTGTGCTAATTATGGGAAGCATAATGGGTCACAATGTGGAAAAAAGAAAAGATAAAGTGATGTCTGAATAATGGATGCAAATCTCTTAGATTTGGATAGACTGCAGTTGTGTTTTTTGTTTTACATACTATAACTATGACTTTTGGCACATAACTTCCTTTTTTCTTATATTTTTTGAAAACAACCAATACCACTAGGTCACTTTTCTTTCACATAAAATATTACATTAGAGGAATTGGATTAGTATTAATGTCCTATTTCTTACACAGAAGAACAGATGTCTCAAACACTGATGCTTTTGTTACTACATTTTCAAAACCCTTTGGCTATATTTATTGATATTCTTCAAAGAAGGTTCTGTGTTATGTGTTAAGTTGATTCTTCTTATTTATAATAATATGGAATAATGAAATAGTCATCCATTTTTCCTGAATATCTTTGATATCTTGACATTACATATAAAAATGAGGACATTTTCCTTCAGATGAGATGAACAAAATCTATTCTTCAACGATTTTATTTTTTTGAAATCAATACATTGAATAAAAGTGAATACTAACCAAACAAAATATATGAAATCATGACATTGGAAATCTGATGGACTTTGCTTTTCAATTGGTTTAATGTATGTTATATTTCACTTGTAGTTTGGTTGTTTAAACTTTGGAATCTATGTTTTTCATAGCTGAAGATTCAGACATGGTGGGCCAGGTTCCAAGCCTAATTCAGATAACCCTGTTTCATACAATTGCTGATTTCATTTCTAAGACTTGTTATTTAACTGTATTAGGGTTCTCCAGAGAAACAGAACCAATAATATATGTGCCATATATATGTGTGTGTGTGTGTGTGTGTGTGTGTATACTATTCTGTGTATAAATTTACGATAAGGTATTGGCTTGTGCAGTTATGAAGGCTGAGGAATCCTATGATCTGCTTTGTGCAATCTGGAGAACCAAGAAAGCCAGTGGTGTAGCTCACAGGCTTGGGAACCCGAGAGCTGATGGTAGATACTAGTCCGAGTCTTAAAGCCTGAGAACAGGGCACAGAGGGCAGGAGAAGGTAAATGTCTCAGCTCAACCAGCCAGGCAGTGAGAGTGGATCTTCCCTTTCTCCACCTTTTTTGTTGTATTCAGGTCCTCAACAAATTGGATGATGCCCATCCACACTGGAGAGGGCAAACAGCTTTACTCAGTCTATAGATTCAGTGGCTGCTCTCTTCCAGAAACACCCTCACAGACACATCCAGAAATAATGCCTAACCAGATATTTGGGCACCCCATGATCCAGTCAAGTTGACACATAAAAACTTTCTAGTAGACAACTGGGAAAAAATATAATCAAATACAGTTGTTGTTTTTTTAAAGTGTGTGGTCAACTAGTTTTGATAAATGTATATACCTATGTAACTATCATCGTAATCGAGATATATAATATTTTCATCCCTCAAAAATGTTCCCTTATACTTCTTTGTGGTTTTTTCTTAAATTTTTTTCTTCCAGTTTTATTAAGATATATTTGACGTACAGCACAGTATAAGTTCAAGGCATACAACATAATGATTTGATTTACATACATCATTGATTGTCAATAATTTTAGTGAACGTCCATCATCTCATACAGATACAAAATTAAAGAAATAGGAAAAAAACAATTTTTTTGTGATGAGAACTCAGGATTTTCTCTCTTTTAACAACTTTCATATGTAACATACAGCCGTGTTAATTATATTTATCATGTATAGTACATCCCTAGTACTTATTTATCTTATAACTTGAAGTTTGTATCTTTTGAGCCTTCATAAAAGTGAATTTCTTTCCCTTTTTTGAAAAAAGAAGAAATTCCACTTTCCTTCACTTTTGCTCCTGTAAACTCCACTATAATCCAAGGTGTGGACACCTGCTGCAGCCCCAGTTGCAACTTACTTCAGAGCCTTGGAGCATAATATGGGGGATGATAGGACATGAGCTTTACTTGCACTTTTCAGTTAGTGCAAATTATTTAAAATACCATGAATCTGGTGTCACATTTTAGTTTGTTGATGAATAAAAGATGAATATATATTATTGCCTAAGTAGGCATAATTTTGTGTACAGAAAATTTCACCAAAAAAACCTTGATTCAAAATATTTCTGTTTAACAGATATTAATTTTTCCTTTTTAATAACTCCATCTTCATACAAAATATTACTTCGTTTAATTTGTATTAGTAAAGAGAGAGTTGCCTGATTTTTGGAAGACAGACATTTATCCTTTATCTTACACAAACTATCATTCATGTAACCTCACCCAATTTTGATGCAGAAGCACATATCTACATTGCTGTAAACACCTGGGGAACACTGTTAAAATAAATCAAATCTGTCCATTTGCAATGATACATCAACAGACTAGAAAAGTAATATAGAAGAGTATGATTCAAGAATGAAAAAAAAGGTTGTCAAAATTAAGTAACATTTTAAGTCTGTAATTAAAAGGAACATTAAAGAGTATGTCTTCTCCATAATAAATGAGATATTCTACCATGTGAAGCTGAGCCTCTTGCTGCCTCACAGCAGGGTGCAACAATAAGAAAATCACCCCTAGATTTTACTTGACACTATTCTAATAGACTTCTCTCTCCTGAGTATGAACAAGGAATTTAATACAGTTTATTGGTCAGCACTTGAAACATTCCTTTTCTCGGATGTCTTGCATCTTTTGCTTATGACACTTGTCGAATGAAGTGTTTGTGAACATCTCCTACTTTTGAATACTTACAGTGGCATGAGCTTTAAAAAAACTTTAAATATTTGTTTTTGACATATATATTCTTCTGACCAGTTTGTTTTCCACTTTGTCTTCCATTGACTTACTTTACCTGAGTTTCTAATTCTGTCTGCCTGTAAAATGCTTTCTTATCTTTTTATTTTTTAACTTCCTCCTTGGGAACGAAAAACTGTTATCAAGATCACCAGTGATCTCCATATAACCCTACTTATTTTTATTTATTTATTTATACTTTATTCATCTATACTTTATTTTGTTTTTTTGGAGTATAATTGCTTTACAATGGTGTGTTAGTTTCTGCTGTATGACAAAGTGAATCAGCTATATGTATACATATATCCCCATATCCCCTCCCTCTTGCGTCTCCCTCCCACCCTCCCTATCCCACCCCTCTAGGTGGTCACAAAGCACAGAGCTGATCTCCCTGTCCTATGCGGCTGCTTCCCACTAGCTATTTTACATTTGGTAGTGTATATATGTCCATGCCACTCTCTCACTTTGTCCCAGCTTACCCTTCCCCCTCCCCGTGTCCTCAAGTCCATTCTCTTCATCTGCGTCTTTATTCCCGTCCTGTCCCTAGTTTCTTCAGAACCATCTTTTTTTTTTTTTTAGATTTCATGTATATGTGTTAGCATATGGTATTTGTTTTTCTCTTTCTGACTTACTTCACTCTGTATGACAGTCTCTAGGTCCATCCATCTCACTACAAATAACTCAATTTTGTTTCTTTTTATGGCTGAGTAATATTCCATTGTATATATGTGCCACATCTTCTTTATCCATTCACCTGTCAGTGGACACTTAGGTGGTTTCCATGTCCTGGTTATTGTAAATAGAGCTGCAATGAACATTGTGGTACATGACTTTTTGAATTATGGTTTTCTCAGGGTATGTGCTCAGTAGTGGGATTGCTGGGTCGTATAGTAGTTCTATTTTTAGTTTTTTAAGGACCCTTCATACTGTTCTCCAAGGTGGCTGTATCAATTTACATTCCCACCAACAGTGCAAGAGGGTTCCCTTTTCTCCATACCCTCTCCAGCATTTATTGTTTGTAGATTTTTTGATGATGGCCATTCTGACTGGTTTGAGGTGATACCTCATTGTAGTTTTGATTTGCATTTCTCTAATGATTAGTGATGTTGAGCATCCTTTCATGTGTTTGTTGGCAGTCTGTATATCTTCTTTGGAGAAATGTCTGTTTAGGTCTTCTGCCCATTTTTGGATTGGGTTGTTTGTTTTTTTGATATTGAACTGCATGAGCTGCTTGTAAATTTTGGAGATTAATCCTTCGTCAGTTGCTTCTTTTGCAAATATTTTCTTCCATTTTGAGGTTTGTCTTTTCATCTTGTTTATGTTTTTCTTTGCTTTGCAAAAGCTTTTAAGCATATAACCCAATTTAAAACTGTTTCAAAACTTTTGCCCTAATTAGTTGCTGAATATAATATAATGTAATATACTGTAATATCATATAATATATTGTAATATCATATGATATATTTTCTTATCTGTTTATTATCTGCCCCCCCCACCTAGAATATAAGCAGTTTTCATGGGAAAATAGCAGCTTTGCTCTGTTTATCACGTATTCCCATCTCCAAGAACACAATGCCTGGCACGTGTTAGGTCTTCAGTAAATACTTATTGAGTGAACCAATCAAACAATCAATTAATCATCATTAGGGATTATAACAAGGAGTGTGGCTGTGCTGGTACCTGTGTATTATTAAAGAGTAAAAATCAAAATTTCTTTTGAACAAGTCTTTGCTGTTTGGCCTAGTATTTTTCGGTGGTCTGGGAAGTGATGGTGTCCATTCTCAGAAATATAGTGGAAAGGCAAGGAAAAGGAAGCTGTTATCTACTGGATATGAATGTCTACTATGTGGCAAGTACTGGACTGTCACTTTCATGTATATTTCCTCATTTCCTCCTAACTACAATCTTGTCAGATAGATGTTGCTATTATCTTCATTTTGCAGATGAAGAAAGAGGCAAAAAGATGAAATAGCTTGTCCAGGTTCACCCAAACATGAATTAAGCATGAGGATCCCATGCTGTTTTACAATTTCTTTAGTGCTAGATATTAAGTGCTATAAATTCACAGAAAATTAAAGGAACTGAGCTGATAAATATGTCAGTTTCCAAAGTAAAATACATGTTCATCTTAAAATACGTGTGTTGTTTTTATTGTCAAAGGATATCAAAATGTCTCTAAAGTAAATAAAACAACAGAAAGCGATTTTATTATTTTCTTTTCCATGTATACTCACAAGAGGCTTATAACCATTACTCATAGGACTGTATGAGTAGCTGTAGAGTAGCTGTCTGCCTTGGGGAGCCAGGTAAAATGCAGGATGCATCACAATAGTGCACATTTTGTGCCTTGAATCACTTTGAAAAGTGTCTCAGAAAACCTCAAGAGTCAGTCCTCTTCTATCTCCACAAGAATTTTATATGTATTTATGAAAATGATTCTGTACCCTAGTAAATCTTTTTCGGTGTGGACTAATTTGTATCTCTGCATAGTCATACCCTGCACGATCTGTATATAATGCATCGAACTTAGAGGTGTGACCTTAAATTTAACTTTTTAAAAAAAACCAGGAGGTCAATAAAATTTAAACTGCATAACAACTATGTATACAAAAAAAAAAAAGCAGGATGTCCTGCTAAATTTGAATTTCAGATGACACACAAATAGTATTTTATCCTAAGTGTGTCTCCAGTATTGTATGGGAGATACTTATTCTTAAAAAAAGTATTTATAGTTTATTTGAAATTCAAAGTTAGTTGTGCCTCTGCGTTATTTGCTAAATCTGGCAAAACTGCATGTGGCCAAGTGCTCCCTAACCCTCCCCATACTTGTCCCATCGCTCTGCCAGATGGGTTTTGTTGAAGAAGTAAGGACAGAGAAAAGAAGGGAAACTTTGAAAAATCTTTCAAATGATAAAAGCCAAACGACTGCTCCTGTGGTTTTTCAGAGTGAGGGGCTGGAACTATTGTAGAACACGGTTCAGGATACGCTATAGTTACCTCCAGACCCTTCTGAGCCCCACCCTCTGTCTTTTATGCCTTCTCTCTGATGGTCAGAAGTTGAACAACTGTGGACAGATTCCTTACATTCTCTAGCCTCAGTTTCCCCATCTGAGAAGCATAGTATTCTTAAGTGTTAGAAAGAAAACAGGTGATGTGATGTGACTGACTTTTGTAGATATGGTGGTTGGTCAAGACCTCCCTGAGGCTTTCTAACAGAAACTGGAATGATTAGATGAAAACAGTCTATTGAGAGGGAGGGAGGGAGGGAGGGAGATGTGGGGAGAGAGAGAGGAAGAGAATGTTTGTATCTGCAACTACAGATAAGGTAGAGAAGATAGGGCCAGATGGCACAGCACATACAGAACGTTTAATGGGGACAGGGGATTCCATACTGACCTGTTTTTCGTTTGTTTTTTTAAATTTCAGCATTTGCTGAGGTAGAATTGACAAAATTGGTAGATATTTAAAATGTACATCGTGTTGATTTCATATATGTACACATTGTGAAAGGATTAATTAATACATCCATCACCTGATATATTTATCTTTTTATGTGTGTGAGAACATTTAAGTGCTACGCTGTTAGCAAATTTCAATTATAAAATACAGTGTTTTTTGTCTTAATGATCAGGGAAGGCTTTGGGGAGAAGGTAAAGTTAGCAAAACCCCTTCCAGAACAAAGGAGATGAAGTAGAATGCGTTCCTTGCAGTGCCTTCATACAAGCAAAAGTCCGATGTGAAAGTACAAGGGATTCACCTTGAAGAAACTAACACCGTGGATACAAGTTGAGGGTGTGCATAGGAATTGGATGAGGTTACAATAAAATTATGCTCTTGGTTCTTAACTGTAGAAGGCCTGGACAACAAACTATGGAGTTTAAATTTTATCTGTTAGATACCAAAGAAAATTAGGAACGGGTAACTGGCATGACCAAACACAGCAGGACCCAAGTACTAAATGGGACTTTTTATAGTAATAGCAGCCTAAATTACAGTGATTGCAGTGAGATAGAAGGGCATATGTGAGAATATTTTGACAGAAAAATCAGTAGGACTATCCTCAGAATTTGGTAAGGCAAAAAAAAAGATCAAACATAACTTGAAAGTTTTGAGTCTAGATAGCTGGGAAAACAGCACACTCTTAATTGAAATAGAGAAGTCAGAAACAGGTTAGGTTGGCGAATCATGAGATCAGCTTTCACCATTTGAAACAAGACATTCAATGAAGTGTATCAACAAGAAGTTAAATATATGGACTGAGAAAGCATGAGAGAGGTATAAGGTGAAAATAAAAATTGGTAGCTAATGTCTTTTTCCTACCATTTTAATTTGTGTTAATGAGTTGTGCAACACCAATTAAATAAATCAACTCATTCTGAAAAGAGTTACTGTGTAAAAAAAAAAAGACAGTAAAACATTAGCTGACTGAAGTCTGAGCTAATGTGCCCAACAGTAATACAACTGAATGACTGCTTCGTTTGGTGTCTTTCCATCCAGATGTTGCCTACTGTGCTTGGCTTGGCATATATAATAGGCAAGGTCACAGGGCCCAAAATAAATGAAATCCATGATCTAATTTCACCAGTGGTTTCATTTCTGTTCATAAGTATGAATACATATTATTTACATGTTTACAGAAATGGCAAAGAAGGCAAGCCCACTAAAGCACCTATATTGATTTGGATAGTAAAGGAATTTTTTGTAAAAGCCATAACTCCCTTTGCCTCAGTTTGCACTCCCTAAAATGGGGATAATTATATTACCTGTTGCAGTCATCGAGTTGTCACTGTAAATAACCCGCCAGATCATAATATGGTTGGAGTTCATTTTTCAAGGTTTAACTGACACTAACTTCATTCTATCATATGCTCTTTCTCTATGTGCTTCTAATCTAACCTAATTTTTATAGTTGTTAAATATGGCCATCATATTTTTGTATTTTTTAATTAGAAGCCGATCTTCTCCTCAAGTAAATAAGGACAATGAGAAAAGTAGAAATCCAAAGAAGCTTCCTTGAACAAATTCATAAACATGTTTACAAGAAGAAAATGAGTATAGTAATAAAATGTCTCTGAATAAGTAGCCTGTGATCATTTAGAAATTAATAAAATATTATGATTTAAAAAGAAGTATTCTTTATATTTATCATACCACATGTGTGTCTATTAAAAGACTTAAAGTGAATATGGACTCAACACAAAATTGCATTAATGAAAATATTCACAGAGTATGGGAGAACTTATTATCTTGAATTTGCTCTTTCAGTGCTGGAAATACCTATTTGTGGTTCACTGGGACTCTGGTGTTTTTTTTCTTCTCAACCAATTGTTTTGTTATTTTGCCTTAGTAAAATTCACTACATTTTTTTCTATGACTATCTTATTATTATGTACCCCAAACACTTTTTTAGATAAGAAAAAAAAGACACTTTCTGTAATATAATGGTTATTAAACATTCCAAAATGTTCTGTCTGAAAAATGGAGTATTTAGCTACATTAATATTACCAAACTGTTGAAACCAATTTCTGTGTATTCTTTATTCTGAGATATTTAGCTCTTAGGATGGTTGGTTAGTGACTGAATCTGACTGGCTGCTTGGATTCATTCCTCATTGGGAAGTGAAATAAACTGATACCATTGTAATGATATTAATTTTAAACATCCCCTTGTGTGCTGCTAGTGAGTGTAGCAGGGCAATTTAAAAGTTCAATTTTAGAAACAGACCTATTAGTCTTGTATCCGCCGTATAAACAGCTGGGATCACCTATTTGGCATGCTTCTAACCTAAACCTCAACAGTTCATGTGTGATTAAATGAGGTAAATTTGAACAATAGTTGGGGCAGAGTAAATGATGATTATATAGCAGATATTCCTTGAAGAGAAGCCATTTATCACTGGCCATTGCTTTTTTACTATACAGATAGATGCTTTCATTGGCTAACTTTCTTTGTTTTTTAAAATAATTTTTTTGTTACTGTTTCAGAGACATAACACAAGCACAAAATCAGTCCTGATTTTTATCATCTATTTTATTTTTGGAGACTATTAAGAAGCCTCTACTCGTATTTATCCATTTGTTTAAAACAATGACTTCTCACTTCAGTTTTCTGTTTCTTACATAAGCCCTGGAAAATTCTCACAATTGTATTGCCATGTTACCATTTTAGATTAATAAAATTTTATTGTTTTTAGATTAAGGATAGCCCTTAGGTCTGATTCACAAACACCTGTG
The DNA here is from genome assembly GCF_963455315.2 of Globicephala melas. Lineage (NCBI taxonomy): Eukaryota > Metazoa > Chordata > Mammalia > Artiodactyla > Delphinidae > Globicephala > Globicephala melas. Next base: position 128,210,436 of record NC_083318.1, on the reverse strand, counting down.
TTACATCAATAACTATAAAGTTTTATAAGTCCGTGTAGGTAAGTATAATCAAACACAAAACATACACAATACAGATATTTATTATAGTATATATTTCTTTAGTGTGTGCTTTAAGATAATCAAAGAAAAATAATTTACTTTTCAACAGGGTTTCTTGACAGTAAGCCAGGACCTGAGGTTTTTTTGTGATTATAATATCTTTTAGTGTGAAATAAAATATGTCAAAAAATTTGAAGCACCCACAAATTCCACCTGAACTACTTGAGTTAGAAGTTTGCCTCTCACGAACTAGTCTTGGGAAAATTCTCAGTCTCAGGAAATAGCTATTGTCTGTCATGTTCCCACTAACTTTATACCCTCTCCATTGATAACAATATGTTGCAGTAACCAAATGTATGCATTCATAAGTCTCTCCATGTCATTTGGATAGGTCATAGGTTGAGAATCACTGATACTGCTTGTTGCTCAGGATTCTCAACTTTAACCATGTTAAACATTCTAATACTAGAAGCATATTATTTCATATATATAAAGGCTGTCCTAGAGGTACATTGGACGTAGGATATTTATATGTAGAACATTGTCTCAATCATAGGGAAAAATGCACCTTCAGTGCCTTTTGAAACCTGACACTCCCTTTCCCCTGTTAATCAAATAACTTTTCAATTAATTTCTTTTCATTTTTTTTCACTTATTCATTAATTCATTAAAAATGATTAAGCACCTACTAGGTACAGATTTTGATAAGAGCAGTCATTGTGGTTAAGGAAGCCATAGGTTATAAAGAGAGTGCTGTTGGAGCATGTATTTGTTGTATATTACAGCAGATATAATATGAGAAAGATATATACTATGGAATTCTCAACCAGGGAGTACTTACCAAGCCTAGAGGGAATGTAGGTTCTAAGGAAGATTTCTGGTAGTGGATGAGGCCTGATTTTTGAAATTCATAGGATCTAGCTTAACAAGAAGAAAGTGCATTTCAGATAGAAGGAAGAGCTTGAACTATACCACAGTGTTGAAAAATCTCACTGTGTATAAATGCCTCTAGCATATACCAGATTTAACTCTGGAGAAGTTAATCTCTATTGACTTAAATATTTTCATCTATCAAATAAAGATAAGTTTGTTGTAAGGATTAAATGAGATAATTTGTGTAAATGGTTTGGCTTTATGTTTAATGCATAATAAAAACCTAGCATTTTTTTGAACCCTTACTTTGTGCCTGCAGTTCTAAGTGCTTTGTGTAATTATTCAGTGAGTCTCACTCCACAGTCTTCAAGCTTAACCACTAGATAAATGTTAACTGGTATTGTGTATAGAAGTGATATATTAAAACAAAGTGGATGGTAACATTAAAATGAGTTTTAACATAAGACAAAGTATTTGTACATACTCAAGCTATAACTGTGTTCTTACTGGACAATAACTGGAAGTGAATTACATACTATAGATGAGATTTGTTAACTCAACAAAGTTGAATACTGCAAGTATTTTGCCGTAATGGTAAGTCTGATTTTTTATTTGTATTAAAAATATTATATCTATAATATGTGATGTTAATATTTTCATTGATAAAATGAAACAAATTTGTCAGTATATGTATTAGGAAATACCATATTAAAAAATAAACAAAGCACCTCCCTAAATAAAGCTAGGGAATGTTTTCTTGCATCAATTATATAGCAAAATCAAACAAAAAATAGACTTGTTGTATATCATTTTTGACAATTCATTGTTTCCTCCTGTAACATTTCACTATTGCTACACTACATAGGATACATATACTGTAAGTTATTTTTTTTAAATTAATCGTCATAGAACTTTTTTGGTATCGTAGGTAGGTCACTAGCTTGTTAATTCCCAAGTGGATCTTTTATGTGCCTTTTAAAAATTGGTAAAAAGCACTCTTTTCTAGTCATCTAAAATTTAACTACTCTCTCACAAGTGTTTATCTATAAAATACTAATTGCAGTGAGAGTTCCTCTTCCAGTTCTTTAGCACTCTCAGGTGGTTTTTCAACTGACCTACAACCATTAAGCTTGCTTAAGTATCCCCAACTATTTGGTCCCTGTTTCAATTGTCATTGTTGTACTTTCACCACTTAGGGTAATTCACCAGAATTACCCTAAGTGAATAGAATGCAGTTTAGCAGGGATGACTGCCTTGAAGTGCAATCCAGGAGGAGATAACTATTGTATATATGAAGGTTTAGAAAAAATTGACACCTAGAAGAAACAACAGGGTCATAATTAAATACAGTCTGACTCTGAGAGAGAGATATATATATCTATTGTGTTTAACAGTGCCTGTGAAGATGACATGTAGAGATAGAGCTTACCACTGCAAATCAAAGCCCAGATTTAAGACCATTATTGAGAACAAGATATTAGAAATTAAAAAGTGTTCAAAGGGAAAGAGCATAAAATATTTATGATTAGGAAATACTGACTTTAAGGGAGCCTAAAGAGATGTGGACTGTAAAGGTTTTAGAGAAGTTTCAGTGTGATAAAGGAACTGCCTTTAGAGAATTCTTTTACTGTCCTTGGAGCCTAGTGGAGGAGAATGGGCTTTGGAGAAGGTGAGCCTGGGTTAAAATTCTAGCTCTGCACTTAATAGCTGTATGATCCTGTGTACATTTCTAAGTCCCTCAGCCTTTTCATTTATAAAATGAGAAAAACATTATATATGTCATGAGATTATTGTAAAGATTAAAAGAAATAATGTATGTCAAGTACTTCATACAGTGCCCAGTTTTTGTTAATTATTAATTGTAATAACTATAACTATTTAAAAACTATTCCTACAGAATATGTTAATTAGCTACATTCTCCTAAATAGTTTTAAGCAAATAATTTACTCATATTGGGTATCTAGCACTCTTACTTTTATCTGTTTCTCTGTTAGTGGAGAACAAAAATAAAAGACAATGCCACTGATTATTCACTATTCTGTGCCTAGAAAATGAGTGCCTGAGCCTGACCAGATACCTCATAAATATTTGTGGAATTAGTGAAAAAATGAATGATGTCATTTGAATGATCTAAGACTAGATGAGTTTAGAGAAGTGGTTGATATGGAGAATTTTGATTTATTTCTTCTCCAGGTGTTATGGGTTATTTTGCATTATTCCACTAAGTTCATCATTTATGATTTTGTTTTGTTTAAATAATAATAAATTTCTTTATATGTTGCATGAGAGAATGGAAAAGGGACCACGTATCTCCATTTGTTGTGTTCTGAGTGTGTACTTTATTTTCATATAGTAAATTAACTAAGAGAAAGGAAAGGTTTCCCAGTCTTTGTCTTTGGAAAGTATAGTAATGAGAATGGATAATAATGTTTGTATAGGAAGATGGAGATGTTTCCTTATATACGTAGGACTGCTTGGGTCCAGCATACTGTACGTTGAAAGGTGTCTTTCTTTCATTCAGTCTCTCTTGCTCACTCTCACATTCTCACCCTCTTTCTCTCTCTGTCCTTGGCACTGCATTTGTAATCTGATAAGAGTGAAGATGACAAGTGGTTTTCAGATGTACCTAAGTATAAATTCTAAGTGTCACCTATTTATATATCTTAATTATTTCCTCTTTAAAATGCCAAAAATGCCCACCCAGTTTTTGTGAGCATTTAAAAATGATATGTGCAAAGTACCTTGGACATAGTAGGTTATCATTAAATATTACTTTATTTTCCTTTACTTTAAATAAATGTTACCTGATAATACTAACATTTTAGGCTTTACAGACAAACATCAAGGTCTCTACACTTATGTGAAAGGTAAGCGAATACACCACATAAAAATAGAACTTTCTAATAAAATTAACTTTTTATGTTACCAAGCCAGACTTGGGTCCTCTTGTCCTCCCACAGTAAAGCCAATCTAATGACCCCGGGTTGTGGTGAAGGAAAGAGCCTTTTGTGAGGCTCTCACCTCTATTGTGAGGCGCTGTGCAAGGAGTCTGGGGCAGCTAGTGCTCAAAAAGCCCTAACTCTCTGATCGGTGTCAGGAAAGCATTTTTAAAGGCCAGATGAGGGAGGGGAGACTCAGGGTATAGGATCAACTTGTGCACAATTCTCTGGTTGGCTCATGGTGAGGTAACCAGGTGGTGTTACAGGGGTTAACATTATTAATCCTTGAGCTCCAGGAGGCCTGGGGCTAAGTGCTCATGGTCATCAAGTAGTTAGTCTTCCATTTGGTGAGGGTTTTAGGCATCTGTAAAACAGCTCAGGAAATGTGCATCAGATGCTGTTATCTGAATACTTCAGAGAGGAGCTAAAGCAGAGGCTATGGGGGAGGGGTCTGTCTCAGGAAGGCCCAATAGGGTCCTGCTTAGTTACATTTAGACTTAATATTATTTTGAATGTATTAGTCTAAACAAAAAAAGAAATTATTCATCAAGGAATCTTGAACAGAAGCAGAATAACTAACATAATATATTTTCAGCAGTTAACATCCTACTCAAGTTAATCAATACGTGTATACTGCCAGACTTACGATAATAAGACAATTCATTCATGTGTTTGTTCTGTCAACAAATAGTTATTGAGAACCTACCATGTGCCAGGCATTGTGTTGAAAGTGCTTAGGAAATATGAGTGAACAAAACAGACCTGCACTGAAGAAAGTTATATTCCAGAGAATTCTAGATTCTTTTGAAACATAGGAGCATATTAATTCCAGAACGGGTTTTTTTTTTGGCTTCACCTTTGAGGTGCAGGGCATCAGAATTTTACTCTGTAAAGTTGTAAAAATCACCTAGCTTGATATATGTAGAATTTGGAATGTCTTAACATTTTCTATTAATTCAGGCCCTTTTATTTTTACTTCCTGAGATGATTTTGTATACATCAGAAAGGAGAATTTTTCTCCTTCTCTAAGAGTGTAGAGGTTGGGAACCTTACTAGCCCTGAAGGGTAAGGATTTGTCACCCTATTTCACTGGTGATCACATGACCCGTATCATTTTTACTTCAGAATTTGATTAGTTTCCCATGCCAGCCCTCACATCCCAATACATATCATTTATTTAATTCAACATTAAAAACAAAAGCAGAATGGACTAGTAAAGGTCAATGCCACTTTTATTGTCCTATTCTTCCCTCTGGTTGCCCAGGGGAATTTGATTTGCCTACTTCATGAAGGTACATTCCTGCTACTGCTTCAGCTATTAACTTCTCAATCAGTTTATTTCTACGAAGCAGAAGCAGTCTGGAAGAACTTTACTCAAAGTTGGTTTCTCTATTATGCGTATTAGAATGTCAGTAACTTATTACAGGATCTTATTGGATGGTCTTTGTCCTGCTTTATCACTTTCCCGGCAGAGGTGCAGGTAATAAAAATCTCTATGACTAGGACCTTGGATTTGGATAGTTCAATTAGTTGTGCAGGAAGTCTATCAAAAATGTGACTCCACATCCCTGAACTCCAGCGTTTTCATTATTAGAGTGAAACGTTAGTGACAAACGAGGTATGATCGTCTAGACACCTCATCAGCCTGCTGGCTTGCTGCCTGAAGTAAAGGGCCAGTTCTAAAAACGCCAGGGCTTTGATGGGCTTCTAAGCGTGTGATTCAAAACCAAAGCCCATGAAAAATTGGGAACATCATACGTTTGGAAACAGTAAAAAACTTTCATAGTTCTCTGAAATTCCGCAGCCAGAATCAAAGCTGAATATGAGTTTCAGTATGTTGATAGTAAGGTTTAAGATATGAGTTTTCTTATTAGCTATGGTTATAAATACAAGGATTATTTTAAGAAATGATTGGCAACAGTTTAGGAGTAATGATAGTAAGAGAACTTAATGAATTTTATTAAAATTTTATATTTAAAGCAGTGATAAACAAATACTAATATTTACTATTTTAATAAATTTCATGTGTATGGATAGACATCATCAAAGAAAGTTTGTGCTAAAGTATGTGTGATTCATATATTTACACGAGTGGTTCTCCATGGGAATTATACTGCCCTCTAGGGGCATTTTGGTAATCTGTGGGGTAACTTTTTTTTTTTTTTTTTTTGGTACGCGGGCCTCTCTCTGTTGTGGCCTCTCCCGTTGCGGAGCACAGGCTCTGGACGCGCAGGCTCAGCGGCCGTGGCTCATGGGCCCAGCCGCTCCGCGGCATGTGGGATCTTCCCGGACCGGGGCATGAACCCGTGTTCCCTGCATCGGCAGGCGGACTCTCAATCACTGTGCCACCAGGGAAGCCGTGGGGTAACTTGATTACCAGGATGTGGAGGGTGCTAAGAGCATGTAGTGGGCAGAGATACATGACCTACAAAATAAAAAATTCTTCTGCCTACAGACTACATTCCCCTGTTTCAATGCCCACTCATGCACCAGGAAAATGTGTTTGATTATCTGAGCCTAGACCCTAATTATATTTTACATGTAAACCCAAAGTGTGTTTTGTATAGTTAAAATACAGACTGACTTTTCTTTAGTTACAACTATTTTCTAAAGTTAGAGAAAATGGTGCTTTATTATGTTTGAAAGTTTACCAACAGCTGTTTTCCATTTTGTAAGATCACATTTCTAACGGCAATGCCAGTCATAGTTTTTAGTCACCAGTTCAACATATTGTATCTTTCTTTCTTTGGAGCTATTGCATTCATGGAGATTGTTTGTGTATTTACAAACATATGACTGCTTCATTATGGAATACACAGAATTGAACATTTAAATACTTATTTTAAGTTAATTTTTCTTAATTCTCCTATATATATGAGATAGGAACTCACATTGAAGTCTTGCAATCAGCTACATTACATTGTCTATAAATTGCATTTCAGTTAATAAAAGGAACAATAAAAAGTATGTTGTGAAAAGGATCTGAGTTCACTAGAATTGAGAATTATTGATTTATGTATATGGAACATCTGGCTGGTTGTCCATACAGCCAAATACAAATGCTGGAAGTATCAAAATTGTTGGTAGTTTCCTTGGTGGAAATATGTGGATTTAAAAGAAATTTCTTGGCAAATTCAAACTTATAAATGGGTAGCAAAATTTTGAGATGAAGGCCTGAAAGTAATCCTGAAGTCAGCATAATTAATTCTCTTTAAGAAATTCAACTGTAATATATATATTAAATGCCTCATTATGCAAGACACCTTGCTAAATGCTGGGGAGACAAAGACAAATATGAAATAATTTACTCCTCCAGGGAGTATATATTCTATTGGGAGGGACAGACAGATATCTAAAGAATATTAATGCAATATAAATACTAATAGAGTTATTTTTACAGTTCTATAAAAGACTGAAGGAGGGAACTGAGAGAGAACCTGGTGGGAGACATACTTTGAAAACTGTGTAGGGGCTCATGTTGTGGGAAGCCTTAAATATTGTACTAAAATAATGTCATAAGAACAGAGAGATGAAAATAAAATGCTATTTAGAACAAGCAAATAACATCAAGAAAACTTATCTCAGCTGTTTCTGTCTTTGAAGGTATCTGATCCTGTTGTAAAAGAACACACTTGTTGGTCACTGTTGAGTTTCTTGGAAGAATAAGATGATGAGCTCAGTGAGAAAAAGATAAATCAAAATTCCTCTCCATAGTTAAAATTTTTTTTGAAATTCCAAGGAGATCACAAGAAAGAAAATATAGGGGGATAAGAACAAATGGAGGAAAATAGGTAGATATGATGTTGGTTATGCAGTGGTGGAAGAGAGAAGACCACAGGAAGTAAATAGACAAAATTTAAGAGATCATGGAGTTGGAAAGAAAGGTACCCATGACTATGTAATTCTATAGGAGTCTACAGAAGTTTGGGTAAACACTGTACTTCCCACAGTTTTTTGTAAAGAATGGAGGCAATTTTATTTAAATTCTAAAGAAAATAATAATTGCCAGTGTAAAGAATTTAGAATATCCAACAAATCAATATAATGATTTTATTGCAGGCTCTAAAAGACTACTTTTTCTTTTAATAAATTTATTTTTATTTATTTATTTATTTATTTTTGGCTGTGTTGAGTCTTCATTGCTGAGCACAGGCTTTCTCTAGTTGTGGTCAGCTGGGGCTACTCTTCATTGTGGTGCGTGGGCTTCTCATTGTGGTGGCTTCTCTTATCGCGGAACATGGGCTCTAGGCGTGCAGGCTTCAGTAGTTGTGGCATGTGGGCTCAGTAGTTGTGGCTTGTGGGCTGTAGAGCACAGGTTCAGTAGTTGTGGCACATGGGCTTAGTGGCTCTGCGGCATGTGGGATCTTCCTGGACCAGGGCTCGAACCCTGCATTGGCAGGTGGATTCTTAAACTGTGCCACCAGGGAAGTCCCTAAAAGAGTACTTTTTTTGCATACCTCTAAAAGATTCAGTTTTCCTTTCTCAATCAATCATGGACGAATGCTTTTTTTAAATAAAAAATCATGTGCCTCAATGTCACAGCAATGCAGATATTTCCATGTTTATCTCCTGGTGGGATAGTATTGTCCTGTTTGTAAACCACTACTGGTTCAGAGGCTGTCCTTTGAGTAGCAGCGCTCTGGAATTGAGCAGCACGGGTCTGTATTTTAGCTCTCACATATTATTATGAACTTGTGAAAGACAATCTCTCCCACTTAGTTTTCTAATCTGCAGTAAAAATTGTATCTATCTTGTATTTTTTGGGTAAGAGACATGAGAGAAACTATCACAACATTGATTCTCCATTTTTTCTTAAATAATAGAATTCCTGATTTTTGTTTGGATACCTGGAATAAAGTCTACTTTTCTCAGACTTCTGTTGCCAAATAACTTGGTTCTGGACAATGTCTTTTAAGAGGAAATGTTTCGTGCAGCATCTAGATTGTAACTTCCAATGTTACTTCCTGTACAGATGGAATGAAGATGTGCTATCTGGTGCTTCTTGGACCATAAGCTAGAACTCATACTGAAGTTGGTTGATCACCAAACTTGAGTCCTTTATGCCATGGATCATTATACTAGCCCTGGAGTGTCTCCCTTCAGGCCCCTTCTAAGACAGAGAGAAGTAAAAGTCCATCTTATTTATTTTAGATTTTCTGTCACATACAAAACAACCAAACCCAACTGATCGATGGATACATGAGAAAAGACATGTAAAGCAGTGCTTGATACATAGAAAGCACTCAGTAAATAATAATGTCAATTATTGAGTAAGTATAGTGAAAAAAGTTCTTAATTTATTCAGTAAGTATTTAATAACAATCTTTTGTGTGCCATTGTGTTTTGTAATGGTGACACAAAGATGATTAAGTTAAATTATTTGCACATAAGTTCTTGTCTTGAAGTTACAATGTGATGCTGAATCATAACAGTTTGTTAATATTTTTCAAATGATTTTCAAATGATTTTCAAAGTGGAGAGTTTGACATATACCACATTAGCATTACCTAATTAAGAGGAAAATTAGGTAAGTTTAAATATTCTCCTTAATAAAAGTTGCTGTTATGAGGTTTTAGGAAAATACTAATGATAAAGAGTTAACTCTGTAGGACTAGTTATCATTATTTGTGATTTCTGACATGTATTCTGTAATTTGCATTTTGCCTGGAGATTCCAAAAATCAAATACTCAGAGGTAATCCCACTATTAAAGTTTACGACTATACTTTGGTATAATACTTATCATTTATACTTTGTACTATCTGTAAAAACAAAGTTATTTGGGGGAATTGCCTAGATAAAGACATTCCATCCTTAAAACTTGTAAATGAAGAATATATTCAGGACTTTTAGAGAAATATTAATGGAAATTCATTCTTAATTGGTTATTAAAGTAAGCTGGCTAAGCAGACTTACCCAGTTAGACTGGTATTTTTTACTTGGGTTCTCTGCTCAGAATCCCATAAGGCTGAAATCAAGATGTTGTCTGGCTGTGTCCTGATTGGTTGGCTTGACTAAGTAAAGATATACTTACAAACTCCTTCAGGATGTTGACAGAATCTGTTCCTTTGCAATGGAAGGTCTCACCGTTTACAGGCCACTTTCACGTCCTTGCTCTGAAGCCCCATCAATTTCAGCAGTGGAGAAACTCCCTCTTAATCAAATTCCTCTCAGTCTTCAAATGTCTGAATTCTTCTACTACCAGCCAGAGAAAACTCTGCTTTTAAAGAGTTCGTATGATTAGGTTAGGTCAATCCAGATAACCTCCTTGAGTTAAATTCAAGTGATTAGTCATTTTAATCACATCTGCAGAATCTCTTTTTCCGTATAATGTAACATAGTTACAGGAGTAACAACAGAGGACAGGGGTCATGGGTGCCATCTTATAATTCAGCCTATAAATTAATCTTATCAAAGTGAAAATCAGTTCATAAAGTATACAAAAGTAAGAGGGCTTCTGAGTTGTTCATATTTTAAAAAGCCCTTCTTTTGAACGTGGTAAAAATCATATTGGCTATTCCTATTGCTACTTGGCATGCGTATTTTATGTTTACAGAAGGTTATTTTTTAAGGTCATCTTTGAAGGTATTTCTTTCATTTAGTTTTGTTCTATATTATCATTTGTTTAACATATTATTAGTTATTTATCATTTAATGAACAATTAAAAAGCTTAGTTTTATTTTTCCAATAAATTATTAAAGTGGCCTGCTGTGTTGACATTATTATTTCTAAGAATTTGCATTAATACCACATTAGCAATTTTACTAGTTGATGCCATGTTAACATTCCAATTTGATACTTATTATTCTTTATATAAACAGCTATAGTTTTATAATCATAGCCAAATCCACTACATAAGCATCCCCCCATATCCATATATGGTTTATAGAATATTACATCGTGAAATATATTTGAGATTTTACCTTAGGAAAGATGTTTGGGTATCATATATTTACAAATAAATCTTTTAGATAATTCTTCACTCTGTTTACTAATACTGCCATAGTTTACATTATTTTCTTATTATTTTCTTTACTGTTAATATCTTAAATAAAATACATAAATATATCATAATAATGGGCTGACATTATATAATAATTACTATATATGTGTTTGTTGTAAGTTCCTTTAGGCAATGTGCATAAATATTATATTATTTAGATTCACATGAATAACCGTATATTACTCCACTTGAATATTAAAAATAAATTTTAAATGTTTGAGATCCAGCTTCTGTGTGGGATCACTCAAGAGATAGAAGTATGCTGAAAATCAAACCCAGAGTTGTTATTGATTATATTTTGATTTGCCCTTGACTTTACTTTTTTTGAAAAATTTTGGATAGGTTTCTTTTACATCTTTTTTTCTTTTCATTATGTAAAATAGTATGAGTCCAATGTTCTAACTTACAAGGGGATGGTAAATATTTCACTATTTATCAAGAATTCTGTCTCTGAGTGGGCTGTAACCAAAAAATGTATATATATTTAGATGCATGGAAACATTTTTTTAGGGTTAACTTACTAGAAATTGGTTCTTGGCTAGCCTACAAAAACACCAATAAATTGAATTTGTAGCTGTAATAAAACAGTTAACTTTTCTGTTTCTGTTCATCTAAATAGTAGATATTGAGAAAGAAATGCGTTTTTGTGGAAACTGGTACAAAATGAAATCTTCTAATGGTTTTCTATTTGAGATGTTTTCTGTCATTAGACATCTCAGCAGCATCAAATGAATCCTTTATAAAATCTTCAACCATTTATTCCCTATCAAAGTGGCAAACACATGTAAATGACATAGTTATTATCATGGGTGAGTAGGTCATAACTCTGCATTTTCACATTAGTTGATTGAGTCACATTTGAATTCACTAAATGAATGCAACACATTTCCTTTCACTAGTCAAAAATCCAATAATGGTTTTTAAGATTGTTCCATGAAAATTAGATTCCTCAATTACTTTCTTCTACCTTACACTTTGCCCTTATACAAAGACATTTATTCTTTTAGCCAATTTAATCACTGAAAAGGACAAGACAGAAGAAGTTTTGAGTTTTGACATGCCCATGATATTATTAGCAGAAATTCTGTGCGTTAATGCAAAGTTGCCTGGCCCTATAGTGGCCATGTGCCCTGCCTTCAAAGGCTTTGAGATGTTGTAATTATGAAATAAGACATTGAGTGGTAAATTTGTATTGCATATTATAGAGGAATATTGAATGCTTTGATGATACGACCTTCTCTTCACCCTCCTTCTCTTTTTGTTCACTGAATGATCATTTTCTTGGTCATTTATTTCCACAATCTGTTATAAATGAAAGCTTGTTCAGCTCTTTGTGTTTTATTTGGTGTTTCAAACAGCACTAGCACCAGTCTATGTTATCTGACTTTACAGGATTATATAGGAAGCCGCTTCAGTGGTTTGCTCTCATGAGTAAACCCCACTATACATATTGGGTCAGTTCATCCATTATTGCCTCAGAGAAAACAGTTTGTGTTGTTCATATTTATTGACTTAAAAGTTTAAAATTATTCTGAGAGTCTTGGATATTTTTCATACAGGAAGCTCACAGTTTTGCATCTTATTGTGTCTTGTTATTTTCAATTCTGACTTGGTATAGTAATACCAGCATAGCAATCAGTACCTCCAGAGAAAAAGTGAAAGTGAAGAGATGGGACGAATCCTAAGTGTCCACTACTTTTGTGGTAATTGGCATCATGACTTGGCCCTTAAAACTCCTCACAGGATGCTCTTCTGTTGTGGCTTGGGCACCCGACACAATATCTGGAACACAGTGGACAAGTAATAAGCAGTTGTTGAATGCATGAAACATGAAAGGGGAGAGGGTAAAGGAGGGGAAAGATAGAATATCTATCTTCCTTCTTTAAGGATATTTGAAAGTGCCCTGAGAAAGCCTCACATTCTTATCTTAAAGCAGCATATATGCAAAACTGGGAGGAAAGCAGTCAGCTTCTTCCTGTACCCTAAGGCCACTTGTATTTCAAAGGCAAGATGAAGCCTTTCTAGCCAGAAATTCCTGATAATAGAGCAAAGAAGTGTTAAATAATAATGACAGAAAATAGGTATCTTAACATTTTATAGGTAGGTAATAGAGCAGAACAGAGGCTGGCGTGTGCCTCTCAAAGTGAGAAAAGTGGTGAGGGATGACATATAAAGCATATTTAATCCACTAACACATTTAATTGAAAGCACCATATGGACTTTAATGATTTGTTAGACTTTCTTCAATTAATGAATTTTAAAGGAAACATAGAGTGCGTCTATATGTAAAATAAATGAAGCACAAATTTTTGGGGTAACGTAATAAACACATTTTGGATCATACGTGTTCATTTAGGCTTGGATACAACTGTATTAAATTAATATACAATTTTCATTAAAGCAATATATATATTAGATTGATCAATTGAACTATAAGAAAATTCTGTTTTATTAAGTAACAGCTAATTAAAGCAAGTTAATCTGTAAAATCTCGCAGTTCATTCCTTCACGTATTTCCATGAACTGCCGCCATGTTCCAGACATTACAATTGCTTTCAAGAAAATCAGGACATCCCAAATTATTTATGTGACAAATGATATAAACAGTTTATAAAACATAAAATACAATTAATGATTACATTTTAAAACCAGTAGGTTAAAAATGTATATTAATATAATACTCTTCAAATTGTAACTGATAACTATTATTGTTGTTATTAGTTCTTAGTTGAACATTCACAGTAATGAAAATACAAGAATAGAAAGAATATAAAAGTTCATGCTGTATTTTCGAAACGTAAATATTTTTGTGAGTTATTAATGATTAAAGATAATGATTTTTTACCACTCTATTAAAAAAAATAATAAGTCATATGACTCCTAGCTCTGCACGTGTACTTTTTGGAGGTTGATTCTGTAGTATATTTACAATCAGTGCCATAACTGTAGATAATGAAGAAGACCCTAATAACTGACCCCAACATGACTTTTAGTTTTTAAAAGTTAAAAGAAAAAGTTTTAAAAGTTTAGGGGGCACCCATAATGTTGTAATTAGTTCAGGAATGTGGATTTTATTTAGTCAGGTTAATATACAGGTATTAAGTGGGAATTTAAAATGTTATGTTAAAATATGCTGATTTGAAGTGCTTTTACTTTAAGAAAATTTTCAGTAAATCATTTTTTTGTAGCTTGTACCAGCCACATTTTGAAATGTTGGTGATAAACAGCTAAAATTTGTGCATGTGTCAAACTGTGTTTGGTATTGCATATGTTATAAGAGAGGCCCATGATGTATGAGCCTTTGAACAAGAATAATGAAAAACAAAAAGTCCCCATGAAAAGTAGTGTTTCTTTTTGAACCATTCACTTAAACATCTACCTTGTGCCTACATCTCAGAAACTTGACAGAAACGTGTCTCTTTTCATGAAACTTAAAATCACCGTTCCTATCTTTCATATCCAATCAATCTGTACTGAGGCATTCAATAGCTACTTCTGTATCTTAAAAAGAAACATTAGCCTTTCAGAATTGCTGTTTCTTGTAGAATTACAGTCTATTATAATAACATTGTTCACATAATGAAGAGTGCTCAGGCCACTTTCCATGGTGCTGCTAATGTAAGAAATATGGGAGATGGTCCAAAGTCCTCTAAAAACTGCTTGTTTGATTTAGTACCAGTCCCTTAAAAATATCACTATGGCCTATGTACCAGACTTTAAAATCAAGGTAGACAACTTCTCCTTTTATTACTTCATGTTTGTAATCTCAGTTAAATAAGCAGATTCAAAATCACTATTAAAACTGCAATTACGAATATTCATATAAATTGTTTTCTGTATTAAATATCTGTCGAGTCTCTTTTTTTTCCTACCGTGAATTAGATGTATTCTTCATCCCAAACTAGGATCACTCGATTTCAGTGATATAGCAAACATCTATAAAAGTGTATGAGAGTGTTTCTCACTTAAAATTAACTTGACACTCTAATGATGCATAGAGCTATAATACGTTCTTTTTGAAGAAAGGTTACAAAACATTGTAAAACCTAAAATATTATTCAGGGATGTTTTAAAAAGGCAGTGCATTCTGTTGACAAGATAAGGTAAATGGTCATAGAGTATATGTGTTAAGCGGAGTCTGGTCTAAGACAAAATATTTCCATGCTACAAATCTCCTCTTATACCACTCTCTTTGCATCCCTCACCTTCCACTTCCCACTCTCTACCATAGTTACATGCCCCACTTTTACAATTCTAGAGGTCCAGGATGTTCCTGGGTTGGCATATCGCCGCTCTACCTTGTTTACCTCACTCCGATTCTAGGACTGAATGACATTTTAACACCCCACTAAAAAAAATGTAGCTGTTGGACACCACAATCAGAATCTATGCTCCTTAAATGCAGAGGGTTTCCTGAGGGACAGAATTTCTAACCTCCATTCCATGTGTAAAATTGTACGGCTATTGTACTGTTTCTATGTCATTACTGCCTTTGTTGTAGAAGTGTATCATAATGATTAAGAGCACAAATATGGGAGCTACCTCTACGGTTTTTAACTGAATGACTTCGGACAAGTTACTTAATCTTTTGTGCCTCAATTTCCTTGTCTGTAAAATGGGGTTAATAATGATTCTGATATCAAGGAGTGTTGTGAAGATTACATAAAATAATGAACATAAAGTGCTTAGAATAGTTAAAATAGTAAGTGCTATATAAATATTAGCTCCCATTATTAATAAATTCATGATTCTAAAATGGAAATTTTAAATAAGTGATAGTATTCAAAGAAAGAAGATTTTAAATTCCAGTTTATTTTGCCAAGATTTTACATGAGTCTATATGTCTTAGCTGGGTATGCTTGCCAGCAGCCAGGGGTTGGTTTGCAAGTATAACCAATGCTTATTAAGAGTAAGAAGTTAGAAGTCTGAATAGGTTGGATAAATTGGATAGAAGAAAAAAGAGTCTAAGTTCCTTATTACTTATTTCAATTATACTAATGGGACTGAGGCGAATAGTGGCATGTAATTCTAAATTGGCAAAGAAGCAAGTTAGATGAAACTGTAAGTGTAAACTATCTAGGTATCTATCTGAAGGCTCATTCTGTTAAAAGCAGATCGTCTGATAATTTTGGCCTCACTGAAAGCTTTACTTTTCAGAGAGTTGAATAAGGCCTGCTATTTTGGATCTTATTCTATCAAGGAAGCATCAGTTGGCAAAGTGGAAGTGACAGGAATCTTGGGAGAAGGTGATGATATCATCTTTTGCAATAAAGCAAAGGAAATGAATGCTTTGTAGAGTCTAATATCTTCCCTAGATTTTAAGCAAATCTGAACAAAACAAGTTCATGGCAAAGATAGGAGTGTTCACATGCTAAAAGCTCTGAAAAATGAAATCTTTATTACAGTCTCACAGATTTTCTAATGAGAAAGAAAGCAAATAGATATCTAATAAACTAATGCATCTGTGTAGAGAAGGAGCTTTCTGTTGGGAATTAGCTTTTTTATTGCAGTATGTGTAAAAGGTGGGAGAAAGCACAAACTGACAAATACATTGTAAGAAAAATGAAACTCTGAAACATGGAAAGAAGGGTAGGGGAAATTTTTGAGTACAAAATATATTGTGCTTATGCATGTTCTAGAAAAACAAGAAAAAGTAAGGTTTACTACTTAAGTCACTGATGAGAGATAAAACAGATCTCAATTTGTATTTTCCTTCCATACTGCCCATTTACAAAAAACTAAGAAATGGCATAAATATGGAAAGAGTTGAAATAGAAATCTAAGATAGGAGAGGAGAAAGTGTTACAAATTAGACAAAATATTTTCCTCTCACAAAGATACTCTCGTCCATGGAATATAAAACCTATGTGCCGACATGAAAACTAAAGCAGTACTTTGTAATGCTCTAGGATTACTGAACCATAGAATTTAAGGATTTGGAAGAACCTTAGCTGTTGCTTTGACATCTAATGCTTCAATCTTCTGCCCTCTTCTTCTAACAAATTAATACAAACAAATATGTTGATTTTCGAAAGGTGAAATGGTTAGTTAACTAATCCCTAGATCTTGATGTTTAAAAAGGGAAAAAGGGAAAAAGGGAAAAGTGAAATGGATGAGTAATCAAGTGGTCTGTGAATGATAAGACCAGAAAGAGGAAAGCCCTAGAAGCCTTACAGGTTCACAAGGAAAAAATCCCTTCTAATGTCACTGTAATTTTACAATGTGGCTAAATATGGATAGATTTTGAAAAGTACTATAACCTTAATATGTCTTGATTTAACCCAATTATTTAAATGTCTGTCATTTTCTCTTGTGGACAAGACATAGAAATGTGTGTTTAATGATGGTAGAATTTATGAAATTGTAGCTAGTTGGGAAATCACCTAAGATGGTCTTTTAACGTATGGTTGTTATCTGGAGGAATATCTTTAATGGCATGGATAGGCTCACTACTTATTATTTACTGCACTACATCTTTTCAAGAAGCTTTAGAAAGCATACTAATCCAAAAACAGGCATTAGTATGTATCGACATTTATTTGATGTAGCACTTTATTGTAAATAAATGGAGAAAAGAAGGATTACTCAGAAATGCTGAGAATAATTAATTTTTAGGAATAAAATAAATTATATCCTAACTTCACATACACCAAGATAAATTTATATATGAATTAAAATATTTAGTTATTAAAGTTCTAAAGAAAATAGAAAATACTATTTGCTAACTAACCTTAAATGTGTTTCTCGTACTCAGTGCTCTTAACTGAGCTCTATGCCCCCAAACCCACCTCCGTTGTACATGTCCATTTTGTTGTCTCACACACATAGCAAACTCAACAGACCCAAACTGAATTCATTAGCATGCCTCATATTCTCCTCTTCCTCCTGGAGTTCCATGCCAAGAAATGTAAGCATCATATACCCACGTTTTCAAACCAGAATCCTGCAACTCATCTTTGACCCCCTATAATGTATTCCCTAAATCATATTAGTTATCAAGCCAGATCAGGCGTTTGACCAAAATTCTATTCTAGAAATATTGCTTTGACAGTAAGTAAAAGAAGGAATGAATGTTCTTAAGTTTCTTATTGAGAAACAACACAAATTATAACTGGGTTTCAAGCACAGTAACCCATTTAGTCCTTTATTAAATAAGTATTTATTAGCACCTACTGTAAGTAGAGTGAGAAGAATTTAATTTTCTGTAATATAAGGTACATGTGGTGCCTGACATTAAAAATAGCACAAACCTGAGTGAGTGTTGTAGTATTTCAGATAGGTGGCTTTGGTGGATTAAAAAAAACAACTTGATATTGAACAGATTGGAGTCAGAATCCTAGCTTTGATTCCAGTTGTATACTCCTAGACATGTTACATCTGATCAGGAAATGGGGATAATGAGGTGATGAAAATTAAATGAAATTATACAGATAGTTCGTTTGGTACAATTTCTGGCACATAGTAGCATTCAATAAATAAACATAAGTTACTTCTCCCGTTTTTCTCTCTTCCCCAGAAAAGTTAAGATCATTTCTGGCTAGAGAATCAAAGAATGTGTCATAGTAAGCAAAGTGCTTAATTTGTTCTGTAAATGTGGATAGTGCTAGAATAGGAGGAGACAAGAGTGAGAATATTTTTGGAGGTACAAAGAAAGATTTAAGTAAAGATGTATAAGTGGGAAAGGACAGTGTCTCTTTAGGCAGTAGTTAAATATCAATTTAGATGGAACATGGGGTACACTTGTCCCAATAAAATAGATAATCCATATGAGAAGGAATCACGTCTGTTTTTGTTTTCAGTTATATACAAAACACCTAACAGTGCTTGACACTTAGCAGCTACCTGACAAAATATTTTTTGAATGAAATAATGAATAAAAGATTGTAGAGCAAATGGAAATTATTCTGGAAAATCTTTGCTTACTGCCTCACTTAAAATGCAGGGAATTAGACCAAGAATGCTTCTTTGATTAAGTTCTGGTCTGCTGTAGTGATTGGTGAATAGTTAGGAAATCAGGGAAGAAGCTGGAGAATAAAGAATCCCATTCAGTGATGCATAGCACACCTAAAACTTGATCAAAAAGGTCAAATAGCATCAATTTCAAATGGTCAACCTATGTAATCAACTCACATCTGCTTTTCCAATATCCTACGCAAACTAGAGGCACTGCCCCTTTCTCTTCTTGTCTGAGATGTGATCTGTCTTCAATTTAACATTACCAGCAACAGTAAACGAGTTTCATGTTTATGGTATGTTCTATAGTATTTTTTGATAACTATTAACTGTCAAGTAGTACTTTAGTAAGATATTGAAAGCTGTTTTTCCTCCCATATCTGTTCAGGGAAGCAATCTGATTTTATAGAATTAGAAGGTAAAATTTTCAACCCAATGATATTTTTCTTTTCTTTATACATGAAAATAGCTGCTTTCTTTTTTTTTTTTTTTTTGGACTGCATTGGGTTTTCATTGCAGTGTGCAGGCTTTTTATTCTTCATTATTATTCTTATTCTTTGTTGCGGTGGCTTCTCTTATTGCGGAGCGTGGGCTCTAGGCACGTTGGCTCAGTAGTTGTGGCTCGCGGGCTGTAGAGCGCAGGCTCAGTAGTTGTGGTGCACGGGCTTAGTTGCTCTGCCGCATGTGGGATCTTCCCTGGCCAGGGATTGAACCTGTGTCCCCGGCATTGGCAGGCGGATTCTTAACCACTGCACCACCAGGGAAGCCCAGAATGGCTGCTTTCTTAATTGGCATAAAAGAAATGGACATTTTCTTAAAATATCTTTTGTTATGCTGATAAATGCATCATAATGTACAGAGTATAATAA
Source organism: Globicephala melas (assembly GCF_963455315.2). Taxonomy (NCBI): domain Eukaryota; kingdom Metazoa; phylum Chordata; class Mammalia; order Artiodactyla; family Delphinidae; genus Globicephala; species Globicephala melas. Next base: position 128,190,759 of record NC_083318.1, on the reverse strand, counting down.
TAAAAAATTAGAAAGTATGATACCTAGAATGCATTTCTTTACTTTTGAGCTAAAATGAAAAAAAAAAAATTAGGTGTCATAGATGTGGTTGAACAAAACTAATTTTTGTAATCACAAAGCAATTTATGAAAACAAGTAGATTGACTCAAATGGCCTGTCTTTTGATGCAGTTGCTAAAGCAGTTAATCCATACTGGTTAAGCTAAAAAAGACTCAGGTTGAAAATCAATTCTACCTACCATAAAGTGGGTTCAGCTCCAGTGAAATAATTTGGTTGCTCCTGTCTGGGATCACTGAGTATTGATTCTAGAGAGTCAATGAAGTTGCAAGTTTGTTGGATTTCTCAGAGTCTTCAGTGAAAATGTTGATTATAACTGAGACTTGGAGTTTTTCTGGCCCATTGAAGGAGGAGTGAAATAAATTAGCATTGTCTTTGGTAAATAAAACTTAATTTTCTTTCTATAAGAAAATTCAGATTCCCAATATTTAAAATAATAGTCTCAATTATCTACTTATCCAATAACATAACTTAGTTATCAAAAATTTTAGCTGAGTTTCTTTCTAACTAAAGCATAATCTCTGCTTATAAACACAGATATTTAGTCATCAGTATTTATCACTTATTTATTAAATGTGAAGTCATAGGCCATCCAAACACAAGAAAAAGTCAGTATAGAAATAAAAGCATTTGGGCTTCCCTGGTGGTGCAGTGGTTGAGAGGCCGTCTGCCGATGCAGGGAACACGGGTTCGTGCCCTGGTCCGGGAGGATCCCACATGCCGCAGAGCGGCTGGGCCAGTGAGCCATGGCCGCTGAGCCTGTGCGTCCGGAGCCTGTGCTCCACAACGGGAGAGGCCACAACAGTGAGAGGCCCGCGTACCACAAAACAAAAAAAAAAAACAAAAAAAAAAAAAGAAAAGCATTTCACTTTACAAAATGGAGTTGTGAATTGTTTCCGGATTTCTTTGCTAACTGAATAAATCTCAATATGAATTTATGTTAAATGACTTGCTATTAAAAACAAACAAATTAAAACAGAAACAAACAAATAAAAAACCCCTCCAGGAATAGGAAGCCTATCACTTTATGTGACCTATAACACACAAAATAAGTGAACTGAATTTTGATCCCTACATAATAAATATGTATATTGCTGTTTTGGTCAAGTGCCTGCCAAGAAATTCTCCATCCCATTACTAATATCCTTTGGTTTAGCTATCCACTAGAATTTCCCCTTTCAGTATTTCTGTACCCTTGGCCAGATTAATCTGTATAAAATGTGACTTCTCCAAGCTAGTCTCCTTCAAAATAACCTAAAATGAGTCCCTGTAACCTGGGACCTCAGATCCAAATAAATCATTCATCTTGCTATTCAAGATTCTGCAAAATTTACTCTTAAATTATTAATCTAATTAGTATCTCCTGTGATTCCATTTGACTCAGCAAACAATCATAACATTTATTTTATTACCACCACTTGTAGGGAATAGTACTGGGCGAAATGGGTATAAAATGTTCCACAAGATAACATCATGTCCTCAAGAAACTCAATACCTTGTAAGGATACACATACACACACACACACACACATCACACAACTAACTATATATTTAAGGTGTGTGTGTATGTGTATGTGTTGTATGTGTCACATTAATGGTAGACTAGTGATATTTGTACAAATTTGTACACATTGCTATGTGAACATAAATAGAAAAACAATATGAATTCTGACTGGGACTGGGGCAGGGGACTGATGGAGAAGAGAAGAGGAACTTTTATAAAGGAACTACTTTATACCAGAAACAATTCTTAGATTTTTGCCTACATTCCAGTATTTATTTTACAAAGCAATTTATGATTATGTATCCATATCCACATTTTCAAGATGAAGACATTTTGAGTCACTGATACCTGTAGCACCAGCTCTATGTGACTCCAACCCCCTTTTCAAAATACTATTTTAAATTCAGGGTTTAGAGATTAAATGATTTGAGGGAGAGGGAAAGGGCAACAGGTGAGCAAAAATGCAGAAGCAAGAAGCATGGAACATAGGGAGTTTAAATTGCTCTGGTTTGGTTGGTGGTTAGGAGCCATGGAGAGGATGGAGTGACAAGAGACTAGAAACACAATTTGGGACAGATCCCACAAGTCTTTAGATGTTAAACTGAGCAAGTGATTTGTTTTCCTGGTAATGAGAGGCATTGAATACATTTGGTCGAGAGTGTGTTGTGATTGAGCCGCTTATAACAATCCACTCAACTACCTAACACATTTCCACCTGTATTACTCTTCTATTGATGAGTAACAGATTAGCTAAAACTTAGCAGCTAAAAAAACAAAACAAAACAAAACAAAAACAAACCAAGTATTTATTATATCATCACTTGTTTGAGTGAGGAACCGAGGAGCAGTTTGGCTGGGAGCCTCTGGCTCCAAGTCTCTCATGAACTTGCAGTCAAGTGGTCTCATCAGAAGGCTTGAAAAGGGATGGGGGACACTGGAGATCCATTTCTTGGCTGACTCAAGTGGTTTTGACAACCCTCAGTCCTTCACCATATGGACCTCTTCATGGGACTGCCTCAGACCCACACATTTGACTTTTTTCAGGGTGAGGAATCTGAGAGAGAGTGAGACCAAGTAAGAGAGCATGCCAGGACAAAAGCTATAGTCTTTTTGTAACCTAATTTTGGAAGTAGCATTCCATTTTTTATGCTGTATTTTATTTATAAGAAGTGAATCTAAGTCTAGTCCACACTCAAGTGAAAGGAATTAACACAAAGGTGTGAACACCAGCAGACAGGTATCTTTGGAGGCCTTCTTAGAGGCTGCTTACTGTACCATCATGTTTATGTCATTCACCTTCTAGACTATTATTTCTATCTAGACTATCACCTTCTAGACTATTCAAATTCAGTAAAAATATTTCAAGGACTACCTGTTTCTATGATTCATCCTCTGACATAGTGAATTATGCTTTTCTTAACTTTCAGAAATTAAAAAAAAAATTGCCTTCACCATGCACTTGGAGGCATAATTTTTATTTCTTTGGTAAAATCCAGGCCATGTGCTATGCCTGTATCCTCAGAACACTTAGCAATGTGCTGAGTATAACATATGCCCAGTATAATTATATTGGTCAGAGGAAATCTATTGAAGACGTTTCTTCTATGAGTATTATCTTTAAAGGTTCACCCTTACTTTTACTTTGGAATCCCTGATTTTGATTGATATTTGTTTGAGTACTGATTGGGTGGCTTAAAGAGCATTTCCTAAAGTCAATTATGCAGGATAAGAGATTCATTTCCCTTTTTTTTTTTTTTTTTTTGCAATTTACTGTTTTGGCATTTCTTGGACTGCTTAATGTGCTGAAGTATATAAGATTTCAGAAGTTCAGAATTTTCAGAAATTCTATATATGTTAACACTTTTCAAACTAATTTGACCACAAGACCCTTTTGGAAAATGCTAATAGACTTTTCTATACCACAGAAAAAGGCATTAGGTAAACAGTATAAGACCAAAATGATGACTCACCATTCATTCATTTTCAAAATTGATCTGAGAATTTTGCATTTGCCAGACTCTGTTGAGTGTTGTAAAATAAAATGTAAAAGCCAAAATGAATAAGACCCTTTATGAAGGGATTTAATACCCTTAGACTCCTTTGTTATATTCAGTTTCCAATTTACTAAAACCTCAAAACAACCACCACAACAACAATAAAACAAAGCTCTTACTCTTTCGAGCTTATCATAATATTGAAGCATGGAAATATGAGAAATGATAGGATTAGAGCATTTAAATCATTAAACAGTGAAAATTGGAGATGTGGCATGCAAGTAAATAAAATAATAATTCCAATTTTAGGGATTATAACTTATGTACTAGCTTAAGCTTAAAAGAAAAAAAAAAGGCTAAGGATTTATACGATCTGAAGAGAAACCAGAATATATAGCTTAAGCTTTTAGATGATGTGTAATTGGATATTCTAGCTTTGCCACGTTAAGATGAGCATAAAAGGATATTTTAAGGTCTACTAATAGTTGTGAAAACTATCCTTGAGTTTAGCAAATGATAAAAAAGAAAAAAAAAAGGATGAGAATAAAAGGATTTTGAAAAGTCCTCTTTGAGGAAAAAAAAGGATGATGTTACATAGAACTTCAGTTTTTATTTCCTATTAATGGTTTTCCTTTTTTTCTGTCTTTCAGTAGTACCTGGGATAATACACTCCTCAACAATGTTTGCATCCTATAACACTCCATTTTGTCTGTTGATTATAAACATAATTGCTACATAGAGAAGGTAGGAAGGAAAAGTGTCATAGCAATTGTGGTCTCAGCTAGTTTTTTAAAAAGCCTAATTTTTTCTATCCACGGGAAAAGTTATATTGACACCCACCCACTGAACAGTAATATAAAGTTTCATGGACTTTTTCGCCACCATGAATGGCATTTCATTGGATTCATCTTTGACTTAGATTAAGCACACAAAAATTAATAGAATTTAATGGAGCTAAATTTACGTTCATTTTGTTGCCATTTTCTTTATGTCTTTACAACATTTTCTCATACTTTTCTTTTATAAATCATTTGCTTTTAAACAGATTTAAACCCATTTTTACTTAGCCCATGCGGAGTGAGTTAAGGTGTTTCTTTGTAAGAGGCGCCAGGCTATTTTAGTGATTGGTATAAAACAAGTGTAAGTAATAGTAACATAGGGTCTTTCAGCAGAACAGAAGAAAATGTTCCCAGTTCAGTATTGATGTTTCTGTAGTCTTGAGGTAGTCTCAATAGAGATGAGCCTTGGATTTGGCGGGTGCAAGTGAATAAACAATCAGTCATATCAAAGCACAAAGATGTTATTTCACGTCTTTGAAACAAATAGTAAATTATTCAGAACCTAGTTCATCTATCTATCAAAAATTTCACTGAATAAAAAGGCAGGTTTGAATACTAATATATTATACAGAAATAGAAAGGATTAGGACATTTAAATCATTTAACACAGTGAAAATTGGAGATGTGTCATGCAAGTAAATAAAATAATTCCAATTTTAGGGATTATAACTTATGTACTAGCTTAAGCGTAAAAAAAAAAAAAGCAAAGGATTTATACTTTTAGATGATGTGTAATTGGATATCCTAGCTTTGCTGTGAGAAAAAAAAAATCCCAATAAAAGAAAAGCATCTACTGGTGTTTTGTTGACATTTAATACAATTTGCAGTGAATAGAAGCTCTTGAATTTAAACACTAAAATAATACATGTAGCTCATTTTAGAGGAGAAATACTTATATATATATATTTTTTTAATCAAGGGCAGCAACTTTGGAAAAACCTGGTGTTAGACTTTGTTGTTAACAATTATTCGTGTTCATAATTAGCAGGAGCTTTATGACTACCCTGTACCTGTGCAACCTAGAAAAAATACTTAATATATTGTATTCAAAAGAAGCAAAAAGTCTAATCAAAATATAAACAATACATTTATTTTCATGTATTTTTTCTATGTGATCTATACATGAATTCATCTTGAGACTGCCTTGCAGTTTGTTGTAGTGTTTTTTCCTAAGTAGGAATCTATTTAATTTTCTACTAATTGTGAATAATTAAAGAGGGTAACTTTAGGAAAGCTAATTTATTATTGAATAAAGGGGGTAACATCAGGAAAATTGATTTTTCTTATACACATTTGTTCTCTTGAATAAACGTGAATAAATAGGACACTCTAGACAAATGCTTTTATTCCTAATGGAGCAGTTCTTTTCAGGGCAAGTTTTATATGGAAATTAATAGTCATATTTCAAATTGATTATTTGGTCATCACAATTTCATAAATTGAAAGGAATGTTTGGGAACACAAAATGGTAGAAGTAGAAATACATTTTATTATTTGTAAATTTTTTAAAATAGCACTGTTATAAATATTCTTAGAGTACGTCGTCTTATCCCTTAAGTAGGAGAGGGGAAAATTTGTAAAAATAGAGAAAGTGAGAGAAGTTGAGAATGCTTCTTTGAAAGGATCCAACGGAGTCTGATTTACACTGAAATACATGGAATCAGCAATGTTTAGTATATTGTAGTCAGCATCCCATCCTGTTCACTTTAAATTTGCAAATAATTTCACAAACAGGAGTAAATATTGAAAATGGGGCCTGATAAGTTGAATATAATTTTTTAGTGTTCTGTCATTTTGTGTATGTTTACATGTATACTTAATTTTAAAGAATAATAAGTTTAAATGCATATTAAAACAACTTTAAATTGTATGACTACTGATTCAGCAACATGTAGAATATATTCATTAACTTCTCTACCAATCTGTTATTGAATGCGTATTATGTGTGGACATAACTAAGCTAGACTTACATTGATATATATAAGTCCCTGCATTCAAAGAAACCCTAAGTAAATAAGCAATTGTCATGAAAACAAATAGTTTCATAGCAGCGTGATAATTGTGACAACAGAGGCAAGGACTATTCTTGTCTTAGTCTAGAGATACTTAGGCTATATTTTTTTGTTAGTATTAAGTGAATGTAGTTCCCTATATGTTTATTCTAGCTTTTATTATAAACAGATATGACTGCTCAGTTTTAAGCCTTTGAAACAAGATTTCATTGTTGAGGTACTCTTCCATCTAAGAATTAATATGACCATAGTTTTATTCCTTTTATATGAAAAAGAAGAGGGATCATCTGGCTTTTACATATTTGCATGCTAGTCTCCCCACAAACTATAAGCTCTTTTTATTTTTTGATATTGTTTTGTGTGCTTTTGTGTTTATTGTTTTGCGCCACACCCCAATTTTGTAGCTGTAAGGCCTAGTACAGTGACTGGCATACATCAGGAGCTGATTTGTGACACAAAATACTGAGAAAATCTGTCTTCAATTGTACGTATGGGATTGGTTTCAAAATAGAGACGAAAAAAGTCAGGATATCCACTCTCTTACTCTCCTCTCCTCTCTCTCTCTCTCTCTCCCCCCCCCCGTCTGTCTCGTGTGTGTGTGTGTGTGTGTGTGTGTGTGTGTATGTGTGTTTCTGTCAGATAGGTGATGTATCTGGTATGTGTGAAGCAGACAAGAAAGAGAAAACATTGCTACCACCTCACACCACATTCATTTTAGGTCAATTATGGTTTTTAATTTCCATCCAAATGGGAAATATTGCAAACCATTCATTTCTTCTACTCTTTAGGCCATATTGACTTTCTGACTCTGGCTTGTAACTGATTGACTACAGCTTAAAAGTTCTTTCTGTTCCCTTTATATTGGCCTTGGTCTAGAAGAATCTTGTATGGAATTGTCACTGCACAAGCCAACCTAGGACGGGCTCCCTGTTCAGTGACCCCTGGCTAAGCTAGTTGATGTAGGGGACAGAGGTTGGGGAGGTAGTCAGGGGACATGACTAAAAGAAGACAAGGAGATGTGTGCAATTGAAAAGGCAGATATCCAATTTAGGAAGTGTCTGGTTTCTGGAGCTGAGGATTCATGGAAATTAGTGTAAACTAGATAATACCCTGCTAGCAAGGATACAAGGACTCAGTAGAATCTGTAATATAATCTTTTTGCTTCCTAAACACTTTCTAAGAGACCAAGTACAATGCAAACCAACCCATCCAATCAAGGTGTTGCAAATGACTTTGCTATCACTAAATCAAACCAAGAGTGTAAGATCCTGAGGGCCTTGGTCCTGGATTTGTCCCTTTAAAAATGGTGTGATTTTTGGTGCAGTCTCTACCAGGATTAGGAATGCTAGAGTCTGGGCTTCTCTGGTGGCACAGTGGTTGAGAGTCCGCCTGCCAATGCAGGCGACACGGGTTCGTGCCCCGGTCCGGGAAGATCCCACATGCCACGGAGCGGGTAGGCCCGTGAGCCATGGCTGTTGAGCCTGCGCGTCCGGAGCCTGTGCTCGGCAACAGGAGAGGCCACGACAGTGAGAGGCCCGCGTAAAAAAAAAAAAAAGAAAGAAAGAAAAAAAAGAATGCTAGAGTCTGAAAGATGATGGAATAACAGCAATGATTCTTCTGCACACAAAATGATCTATTCCTTCAGATTGTTCAACAGAGCAGAGATCTTGGACCAGGAGAGAAAGTTCTCTAGCACTTTCTCACTTTCAGTTAGGTGGGAAAGCAAAGATCCATTATAAGTTGACATATCCCAAGGTGAAGCTTTGTTCGGGCCTCAAAACTTGTACTCGTGAGCCAGCCTTGTTGCAGTATTGTTTTTGGTTTTTCTTTTCACAGAAATATGAAAGAAACTGACTTTCTTTGTAATTTATCCTTAGATATTCCTAGCAACCCATAGAAGTTAAAAATCATAGAAATGATAAATTATGTTAACTTTACACTTAAAAATAAATTAGATGGGCTTTAAAGTACTTGACTTTCTTAATTCAGATAATATTTGAAAAGTTAAATGTATAGCAGTTTATTTTTCTTTACTTGATGAAATTCTTTAACAAATTTTGACATTTGTGTTGGAATGTTGGAATCAAGAATATGAGTTAAAAATGGGCCATTTGGGGCTTCCCTGGTGGCGCAGTGGTTGGGAGTCCACCTGCCGATGCAGGGGACGCGGGTTCGTGCCCGGGTCCGGGAGGATCCCGCGTGCCGTGGAGCGGCTGGACCCGTGGGCCATGGCCGCTGGGCCTGCGCGTCCGGAGCCTGTGCTCCGCAACGGGAGAGGCCACAGCAGTGAGAGGCCCGCGTACAGCCAAAAAAAAAATATATATATATATATGGGCCATTTTATTTAGAATATCCTAGATTTTTTCCCCATTCATGTTTCACAATGCATTTATTTTAACCATGAATTATTGCACATTAGTGGTTATATTTCATTTACACATTTAGAATGTTAATATTGAACATTTTAACATATAATTAATGTAATTTATCATTAATCCTATTTAATGTTAATCTCATATTCATGTTCCTTAAAACAGTATATATTGTCTTATAATAGGAAATTTAAAAAAATATAACCTCTTCCACCCACAGATTTATAATCTAGTTGGGAACATTATGTAATTAACATAACTGCACTCTTTGAACTTAGAGTTTATATTGCTTGCAACTGATATAAGTGCTACTCAAACTCTCTTGATCCATTTTTTCGATTTTCCTGGAGAATTGTATTTGGAAAAAACCCACTGGTCTCCTTTTCTTATTTTATGTCATTAACCACCTTTCAGATGAATTCCAATGTCTGTTGATTGGCTCACTTGATGATACTTTTTTCTCAACCAATAATTAGTGAAGCTATATCAGTCTGAATCTTGAAATCAGTTGGAAAGAGAACAGTATTTATAAATTTAAAAGTTAGAAATAAATACTTTGTAAAGAAAAAGTCCTAGCATTGGACTAATTTCAAATGAAGGAAGGCTCATGTGTTAGACGGAATAATGGCTCCTAAATATATCCATTTCTTAATCTCTGAAACCTACAACTATATTACCTTAAATGGCAAAAGTGACTTTACAGATGTAATGTAAAGATATTAAAATGGGGAGATTATCCCGGTTTAACTGGGTGTGCCCAGTGTAACCACAGGGTTCTTCTAAGTGAAAGAGGGAGGCAAGAGAGGCAGAATCAGAGAAAGAGATGGGATAATGGAAGCAGAGATTGGAGTACTTGTTTTGAAGATGGAAAGGGCTGTGAACCAAGGAATGTGAGATGCCTTTATAAGTTGTCAAAGGCAAGGAACAAATTCTGTCCTAGAACCTCCAAAAGAAATGCAGCCCTTTGGGCACCTTGATTTTAGCACCATAAGACCATTTTGGAATTCTGACCTATAGAAGTATAACAGAATGAATTTATGTTCTTTTAAGGCACTAAATTTGTGAAATTTGTTTCAGCACAGTCACAGTAGGAAACTAACACATTTCTTTAGGAAAAAAAAAAGAGTAGGGAGTGTTGAGCAATTTTACTCTATTGAATATCATTACCAAATATAACAATATGTCCCTCAGTAGCTACAGACATGTACTTAGGCTTTGTCCATTTAGGAGTACTGCTCCCAAGTATTTATTTTTCTCTCCATGCTAGACAATAATTCTTGAGGAATGTATTTATGTGTAATTTATTATTACCCTAAACTCTGACCCAGCTTGTAGACCCTGATAATTTCAGCACTTTTTCCTAACAGGCCCAATAGACCACTTTTTGTAAAGATGGTATAGTGACAAATATTGAATTATATACAGCAAATTTTATAGAAGGAAATGATTTGTGGAATGGAATGGTCAGGGAGAATTTCTAGAGAATATCGGTCTTGGCAATGCAAGGTATGTAGAGACATAGAGTTGGGGAGGGGAAGGGCAGAGAACATTCCAGGAAGACAAAACATAATATGTTTCGTTGAGAAACTCATAGCTTATATTTTAAATATTTCCGGAGTTGAGAGGTTCAGGTCATGATGGTGGAGTAAGAGGACTTGGAGCTCACCATTCCCTCGACAAGCACATCAGAATATATCTACATGTGGGACAATTCTCACTGAAAAGGAACTGGAAACTGGCAGAGGGACTTCTGTACAATCAAGGCTGTAAGAAAGATATACACAGAATTGGGTAAGAAGGGAAGAAAAGAGATCAGTTTGGGACCTGTGTCCCTGGGAGGGGACTTGGAGCAAAAGGGAGATTACGTGGGTGGAGACCCTCCCTGGGGAGAGAGTGGTTCCAGCCACAGATTTGGTGTCCCAGTCCTGGGATCCTACATAGGGGAGACAAGCCCCCCTGGCAAGTTGGAGGACTGCTAACAGAAGGGTTGTGGGAAGCCTGGGCTCCTCTTGTGAGGCAGGGCAGAGAGAATTCTGTTCTAGTAGCTGCCAGATTTCCTGCAGTTACCTCACCATGAGCCCCAGCCCAAGCCAAGCACATGTTTCGGCCCTGGTCACTCCATGTCACAGGTTGGCACTGGAAATGGAGCAGCCACAACCAGGGAAAAGGCTTGACCATGGGATGCAGAGATGACCTGGTCTTAGTGTGGAGCCTGGGTGAGGGGGCGGCAGCTGTTGTTTGCACTTACTCAGGTGGTGCCTCAGAAGCAGCCCAGATCTCTGAAGGCAGCTGCTGTATCACAGCTCACCCCCCAAGATATGGTAAGAGGCCATGTGGGCCCTGCCTGCTCTGTGTAGTGGTTCCACAACAGGGCAGGGGTAGTGGAGGCTGGGGGCAGTGATCAGCTGTGAGGAACAAAGGGGTTGCAACTGAAGCTGCATCTGAGTGGAGCCATGGGTGTGTGCACAGGCAGCTCATCGGACCTCGTCTATGGCTGAAACCAGCCAAGAGACCACATGGGCCCCACGTGGGCACCGCTTGCTTCAGCCCTACCCCACTCTGAGACAAAGTTCCTGCTGCCAGGAAAGGGAAAACACACACTCAAAGGGAATAGAGCCAGCTCAGGCCTGATCCTCAAGGCTTCTGCTCCAGCAACTTAGTGTCAGACCTTGCTCCTGATAAGGCAGTGATGGTTACTGAGCAAAGGGGAAGCCCTGCCTTACAGCCAATGCCAGCTCTAACCCCTCCATCTCTAGCTTCATTGCCTGCCAAGGTGATAGTTGCCAGCACACCATGAGGAAAGACATGACTTGTGTCCATGTCAAATTCAGCTCTCACCAAAGGCATTGGTCGCATGTAGTATATTTGGGAACACTTCGACATAGATCACCCCTTCAAGACCTTCATAGGACCCTATTTCACCTAAATTCATAGAACAGAGAAAGTTAAGCAAAATGAAAAGGCAGAGGAACTACTCTCAATTGAAAGCAAGAGAAAACCCCTAAAAAATAAATAATGAAATAGAAGTAAACAACTTACCAGATAAATAATTCAAATCATTGGTAATAAAAATGTTAACTGAATTAGGGAGAATAATTGATGTACACAGTGAACACATTAACAAGGAGCTAGAAAATATAAAAAAGATCCAATCAGATATAAAGAATTCAATAGTTGAAATATAAAATACACTGGAAAGAATGAATAGCAGACTAAGTAATACAGAAGAATGTATAAGTGATCTGGAAGATAGAATAATGGAAATCACCCAATTAGAAAAGCAAAAAGAAAAACAGATTAAAAAAAATAAAAACAGTTTAAAAGATCTCTGAGATAATATTAAGCATACCAACATTTGCATTATAAAGGTCCCAGAAGAAGAAAGAGAGAAGGGGATCAAAAATGTATTTGAGGAAATTATGGCTGAAAATTTCTCAGACTTGAAGAAAGAAACGTATATCCAGGTACAGGAAGCACTGAGGTTTCCAAACAAGATGAACCCAAACATATCAACACCAAAACATATCATAATTAAAATGGTAAAATTTAAAGAGAGAATTCTTAAAGACATCAAGAGAAAAACAGAGTCATATATAAGAGAGTTCTCATAAGGCTATCACCAGATTTCTCTGCAGAAACTTTGCAGGCCAGAATGGGAGTGGCATCATATATTCAAGGCCAGAATGGGAGTGGCATGATACATTCAAAGTGCTGAGAGGGAAAACCCTGCAACCTAGGAATACTCTACCCAATAAGATTATCATTTAGAATAGAAAGCAAGATAAAGGACTTCTCAGACAAGCAAAAACTAAAAGAATTAATTAATCAACATCAAACCTACTTTAAGAGAAATGGTAAAAGATATTCTCTAAGTCTAAAAGAAGTAAGAATCTATAGAAAAGGGAAAATTCAGCTAGGAAAGGAAAACGTATAATAAGGACTGAGGATCAAGCACTTAAATAAGCCAGTATGAAGATTAAAAGACAAAAAAATTGTAAAAGCATATATAACTACAATAAACAGTTAAGAGATAAGCATGAAGATGTAAAATATGACATTGAAAACACAAAATGTGGCTTAGGGGAGTAAAAAATGTAGATCTTTTAGAAAGTGTTTGAACTTAAATGACTACATCCCAAAACAGCAGAATACACATTCTTTTCTGGTGCACATGAAATGATCTCCAGGATAGGTCACGTGCTAGGCCACAAAACAAGTCTCAACAAATTTAAGAGGAGAGAAATTACATCAAGCCTTTTTTTCTGATCACAGCTGTATGAAACTAGAAATCAATTATGACAAGAAAAATGTGAAAAGAATAAACACATGCTACTAAAACATTAGTGGGTCAATGAAGAAATCAAAGAGGAAATCAGAAAATACCTCGAGACAAATGAAAATGGAAACATAACACTCGAAAATCTATGTGGTGTAGCAAAAGCAGTTCTATGAGGGAAGTTTATAGCTACACAGCCCTTCCTCAAGAAACAAGAAAAATCTCAAATAAACAACCTAACGTACTATTTAAAAGAATTAGAATAAAGAAAAGAAAAGCCCAAAATCAGTAGAAGGAAGGAAATACTAAAGATCAGACAGGAAATAAATAAAATAGAGATTACAAAACAACAGAAAAGATCAGTGAAACCAAGAGCTGGATTTTGAAAACATAAACAAAATTGCTAAACCTTTAGCCAGGCTTACCAAGAAGAAAAGAGAGAGGACCCAAATAAATAAAATAAGAAATGAAAGAGGATAAATAACAATCAATACCACATAGATGCAAAAAAATCATAAGAGAATACTCTGAACAGTTATATTCCAACAAGTTGGACAACCTAGAAGAAATGGACAAATTTCTAGAAACATCCAACCTACCAAGACTGAATCAAGAAGAGGCAGACAGTTTGAACAGACTGATTACTAGTAGTGAAAATGAATTTGTAACAAAAGCAAACAGAAATCCAGGACTGGATGGCTTCAAAGAGGAATTCTGCCAAACATATAAAAAAGAACTAATATCTATCCTTCTCAAACTATTCCAGAAAATTAAAGAGGATGCAACACTCTCATATTCTTTCTACAAGGCCACCATTACACTGATACCAAAACCAGACAAAGGCACTACAAAAAAGAAAATTAGAGGCCAATAACTTTGATGAATATAGATGTAAAAATCCTCAACAAAATATTAGCAAACTCAATGCAACAATATAAAAAAAGGGTCATATACCAAGATCACGTTGGATTTATTCCAGCAACCCATGGTTGGTTCAATATTTGCAAATTAATCAATGTGATACACCATATTAACAAAAGGAAGCACAAAATCAAATGATCATCTCAAATAGATGCAGAAAAATCGTGGGACAAAATACAACATGCATTCATAATAAAAACTGTCATCAAAGTTGGTATAGAAGGGACATATCTCCACAAAATAAAGTCCATTTATGACAAACCCACAGCCAATATCTTACTTAATGGTGAAATGCTAAAAGCCTTTTCTCTAAACTAAGGAATAAGACAAGGGTGCCCACTCTCACCTCTTCTATTTAACATACTATTGGAAGTCCTATGTACGTCAGTCAGACAAGAACAAGAAATAAAAGGCATCCAAATTTGAAAAGAAGAAATAGAACTATCATTACTTGCAGATGACATGACACTTTATATAGAACATCCTGAAGTCTCCACCCAGAAACTATTAGAACTAATAAATGAATTCAACAAAGTTGCAGGATATAGGATTAATGTACAGAAGTATGTTGCTTTTCTATACACTAATAATGAACTATTATAAAATGAAAGTAAAAAAAGCAATCCTCTTTTATATAATGGAATATTACTCAACCATAAAAAGAATGAAGTTCTGCATTTGCAGCAACATGGGTGGACTTAGAGTATTATGCTTAGTGAAATAATTCAGAAAGAGAAAGACAAATACTGTATGATATAATTTATATGTGGAATTCAAAAAATAATACAATTGAATATATATATCAAAACAGAAACAGACTCAGAGAGATAGAAAACAAGCTAGTAGTTGCCAGTGGGAAAGGGATGGGGGAGGAGCAAATTAGGTGCATGGGACTAAGAGATACAAATTACTATGTATAAAATAGATAAGCAACAAAGACATATTGTACAGTTCAGGGAATTATAGCCATTATTTTTTAATAACTTTAAATGGAGTATAAACTATAAAAATACTGAATCACAGTGCTGTACACCTGAAACTAATATAATATTATAAATCAACTATACTTTAGAAAAGAAAAAGAAAAAATATTTCCATATTGTTTGTATGATTAAATAAAGAATTTGACATGTTAATGTGTAGAAAGCAACCTTATATGACTTCTAGCTCTTAAATCATGATAAATGCAGGTTCTATATGAATATTAACAAATACAATTTGTACCATAGAATTATAAAGTGAAAAATGAGTGAACATTTTGTTACAAATCCTCATTTTAAAAGGGCCTCAGGGGCTTCCCTGGTGGCGCAGTGGTTGAGAGGCCGCCTGCCGATGCAAGGGACATGGGTTCGTGCCCCGGTCCGGGAAGATCCCACGTGCCGCGGAGCGGCTAGGCCCGTGAGCCATGGCCGCTGAGCCTGCGCGTCCGGAGCCTGTGCTCCACAATGGGAAAGGCCGCAACAGTGAGAGGCCCGCGTACCACAAAAAAAAAAAAAAAAAAAAAGGCCTCAATATTAACATAATTCAACTTCTTAAGTATGATCTACTTTTTAATCCTGGTCAAGTAAGTAAAGGTGAATAGATAGTAGCGTATTTTTAGGTAGACCTCAGTACAGTCATAGAAAAATAAATTGTATGTATGTGTTATTTTTTCTGGGATAAATGCCCATTTCAAATGTTTGTTTGTTTTAAATTAAAGGGGTTTGTGTACTTGGGTCATAAATTATAACAAAGATACTAAGAATACCCATTTATGAAATGAACTACAAGTAATAACTGATGTAAGCATAACTTTATGACTTTATATAGTTCTGTGTTTAAATTCAATCCTATTTCACATACCTTTATTGGATTATAGCTAAGTTATATCTAATAGGAATAGTATGATTTGTATCTCCTATTTACCAGTCTTCCTCTCTTCCATATTTAATTCCAGTCAGTGTAATAATGCAAGCATCTATTGGATCTTTAATAAAATATTCTTAGTGTTTTTGGTTGCATAAAATTCAGACAGTTACATTTTACTCTTCATTTGGTGCATTTCAAGCATTCTTGTTTTCTGATTTCTAAATTGATACTACAGAAACCTACACAGTGCTGGGACATAGTTTTCTGTCTGTCAGTGTATGATCTCTAAAGTACCAGCTACAGTTGTCAGCTTCCTGGTGAGTTTTTCCTTCTCTAATCTTTGTGATGTTTCTCTCTTGTTTCAATTTTACTGTGAAGACATGAAGAACTTTGCAACAAAAATTGACTTCTAGGTTAGTACTCTTGAAAAAGTCTTAGGTATTCAGAAATCACAAAAATCTAGGCTATTTTCTATGTCGGTGTTCCTAGTTGTAGCAACCTTTCCATTTGCTTTAATATTTCATCCACTAGGTGTTGGCTAAGTAAGGAATGTGAAAATATATTTAGTTTTAACATTTTTAAGTTACTTTAATTTCAGAAAAGAAACTAGAAACATTGCTAATAATTTTAAACTTTAGCTTCAGTTGGTTAGTTGACATAATTATTTTACTTATGAAAATCAGAGCTTACTAACACAACCCTCTGATTTTCTTTAATAATTCAAGATCACTTATTGTCAAACAACAAATGATATTTGAAAGAAGAAACAAGAGTATAGGGATATGAAGGGAAAAGAGTGGGAAATGCCCACCAGATAGTCCTACCTAGTTATCTTGAGGCATTTATATTCAGTGCTGTTTAATATCTCCCTTATTGTACTCCAAATCATGTTTTATTCCCACTGTCTTTCTCAAGATACCATAGAACATGAAAATTTCTTTTCATTTCTTCTGCATAGTCTATATCATTTAAGTTAATTAATTTAAATTATTCTAAGATTTCCTGAAATTACATTGGACTCTTAAAAATATCCGTGTTTAGACAACTAAAATTCTACACAAGTGATTTGGATTAGACATCTGTGGCTATGATGTCTTTAAACACATTTAAACATAATTTTTTTTTTTAAATCAGTGCTGTTATCTAGTCTAGAATCTAGTTTGGGAATTGTGCATATCCCTTGCTGATAATCTTTTTTTTTTATTATTTTATCGTCATTGTGGACTTTTACCATTCATTAATACCTATATTTGGAAGTGAACACAGTAAATAAATTGATCTTGATTTCTCAAACTAGGCCTTCTTGTGCTGTCAGTAAAGGGTTTGGTTGGAAGAGCAATTATATGAGATTCTTAGAAAAATCCATGAATTTCGGTTTACAGTATTTGCTTTTTACCCCACTCTAGGGCAAGGAAAGGAAGGAAGAATTTAATGATAGATATAATAACAGTTAAAAATGGAAAAAGATAATCAGATGAGATAAAAAGAGTTGTAACAGAGAACAGAAGAAAAAATTGTTTCCTGACGTTTTCCTCCTATATAACATTGTAGCATCACTTAGTCTTCTTCTTGATACTATATTTACCAACACTGCAGAATTATATGTTGAAAGTGATGCTTTCAATATGAGTGTTTGATCCAATTAAGTGTAAAAATTTCCTTCCGGAATAATTTTTTAAATCTGATCTTGAAAATGAATCCATAATCTCATGAAAGAAGAATATCACTACCCTAATAGCCTTTTAAAAGTTGAAAAAGACTTTAGGATAAAATGTCAAATCAATCCTCTTCCAACTCAGTTTCTATGGCATTTGCATCAGAGATTGTTCCCTTTTGGGGGGATTTTTTTCTCTGCTTTGGGTCATGTTTTTGTCAATGCTCACTTGAAGGCAAAGAACAGATACCTGGTAAGACCAGCTCAAGTAAAAAGAGGTTTATTAAAAGGACACCAGTCAATTTTAAGTAACTCAAGGAAAGAAGACATAACTGTATATCACAAGGACTGGAGATGAGCAATAGAAAGCTGTCAATGACAGATTTTCTCTATGGATCAACATGGATGCTAATCTCTGCTTCTTTGGCCAAGTCAGTGTGATTCTATTCTATCTCTTAAAGCGCATCCCCCGGTCATCTCCCTGCAGTGATTTTGACTTTCTCATAGTCTTGGCATTTCTTTGTAGTGGCACTAATTAACCTTTTGATTTCAGGACTCTCTTGTCACTGACTGAAATCTCTGAAATTTTAGGTCAAAGCTTTACAACAGAGAGAGATTATGCCTCTCTCATATTTAACTACAACTACAGAACCAACTTTATTTTTCTCCCCTCCATTGTAAACTAGCTCTTTCTCTAGTGTTACCAATCTCAGATTGATGATCCTGTAATTAATGTAAGATTTATCTTTACTACTGACCTTCACCACTCCTAGTTAACCAAATAATTTTGATTCTGCATTTATAATTCTTCTGTGATCTACATACCTGCAGTCCTGTAGAGGAATTAAGAGTGAGGATTCTGAGCTAGGATGCCTGACTTCAGATTCAAACACCATCTGTTATATTGGGTATGGGACAATAGTCCATAACCTCTCTTTGTCACAGTTTCTTTCACTATAAAATTGAGCAAATTATTATATTTATCTCATAGGTTGTTGTGAGATTAAAATAATTAACATTTGTAAAGCAGTGAAACAGTCCCATTTTAAGCACCATCTGGAATTTAGATGGTAGTCGTGATTTTCACTCTAACTACAACTGCTGTGAATTTAGTCCCCCTAGACTGTGGTAGTAACCTACTTATAGTTTTCCCTGTTAGACTTATCTTTCTAAATCATGAGTGGAGTTATAATTTCCATACTAAAACATGTTTGTGTCTCTTCCACGCCATCCAAATCAAAGTACACATTTCGCACATCATTCAAAGCCCTCTTCAGTCCCCGCTGATTTATTTTCCCAGATTCATAGTTTTATTACATCCTTCCACAATCACTTTGCTTTAGTCACATGAGATTTCACATATTTCCAAGTGTGCAAGCCTTTGCTTAGGCTGTCCACCTTCCTCAGTTCCAGCCTTACATGCACTTCAACTCTTGTCTGTCTATTCAGTTTTTTGTAAACAAAAACTTCTGAAATTTTTCCCTCTTAGAATAAAATGATAATTTCTTCCTTTGTTTTCGCACAGCATTTTCTAATTTCTTCTCAGCTATATCGCTGAAATCCTGTTAATAGTTCCTGCTTATATGTTACTGTCCCCTATTGAAAGTAAAGAACATCGACATGTGGCAAAGAGGCTTATGAATAGTAAATAGTCATTTTCAAAATTGATTAATATATGAAAGAACTGAGATACAAGTTTGAGAGCAGAGCTTGGGTTTTGAGTTACTTTGCTGGGTTGTTTTAGAGTCCTTATATGTGCAAGCTAGGAACATTTATCTTGGAATTGATGTCTTCAGTAACTTCAGTACTGGCAGTAATTTTTCTGCTGTTTTATCCACTAATAGCTCTTACATTTGTATTAATAGTCTAATTCCATTAAATGAGAAAAATGCTATACAAATAAAAGTCAACATCAACTCTGGCTTGAAAATAGTATCACAGTTTGTGTATACAGATAATATTTCATTGGTGTTACTATAAGGTGCTACCTGTTTTGTAATATATTATGAAGTAATTTAAAATGTCATTTTTTCTTAAAGAAATAATGAATTTATCTCTGACATAATAGAAAAGAATTGTCCAAAATAAATTTAGTTTAAAAGATAACTTTCCAAAACTTTTAAAAGCTGGTCATTACTTACAGGGACTTCTTCCTTAATGTCAGCAGAAAGTTAGTGCAGTCTCTTAAGGGTGAATTTTAAAATTATTTGAAAAGTTTTTCCTTCTCTTACATTAAAACGTTCATAATTTTTCATTAGTATCACTCCATTTGTTGAAACCCATTAAAACTCTGAGTTCTATATATTTCCCATTTATCTTTACTATTTTTAACTTTTTATTTTTTCTTCTAACCCTTCCCCTTCCACTTACAGATAGAAATATGTTTTTTTGTCTACTTTTCTAAATTGTTGACTGGGACTCCTGTAACAAAAGACAGATTAACATGAGGAAAGTATATACATTTAATGTAAATTTTACAGGACTTAGGAGCCACACAAAGAACACAAAGATATGGTTAAACCTGAGTGTTTTTTTGGCTGGACTTGATGAAGAGTGGAAAGTCATGTAAAGATATGATAGGACAAAGTAGTATACTGGGGAAACCTTGGCAAGGCCTGTTTATTCAGATTCCTATCTTTGTTCCTGCATCTTAGGAGATAAGAATGCTCCTGTCCTCTGGGTATAAGGAAGACACCTTTCACATTAGGTTTTATGACCTATTTCAGGAAGTCACAAATTCCTTCCTGCACATACTGTTTCTTAAATTCTTTCAGCTCGAAATATTCAATATGCGAAGATGCCATATTTTGGGGTAGTGTGTCCTAAACCCCGTCATGCCCTACCTCTCCTCTCTTTCCTTCTCCCTTTCCCCAGTCTGTATCCTACTGTCTTTTTCTTCTACACATCTGTTCTGTATTTCAGGACTTTCCTTTTTCCCACTGACACATTCTGTTGATCTTTATACAATTTTAAAAATTCTTGCAGAGGTTTCTGGAGAGGACAGCAGTGCTATTTCTTTAGTTCAGGAATCAACATTTTAGTTCTGGACAAATACCTCTCTGTGTAAAGTAGATGGTTTGTTATATTTCATTTTTGGACTTGTCTGAACTGTGAATCGACTTTGTCTTCTGTACTATACCAACACCACACACAGAAAGAGGGTTCATCTTTGTTTTTGGAAGTAACTTTAAATGCTCAATCATCTGAGGAAGTCTCATCCTCACAAAAGCCTTTTTTTCATAAAAGCTTTCTGTGCAATAGTAAGATGAGCTCCAGGAATCTTTCTCCAAGAAAAAAAGAAAAAGGAGAGTTAAGAACCAGAACAAGGGACCGTGTGTACTGAGACCCTATTTTATCTTTTATTCTACTGAATCTTATCTGTCAAGGTCATTTTATCATCGATCTTATATGTATTTAATACTCTGTAAAAATAGAAAGTATGATCATTTCTCTATTATTGTTATAGGACATCATATAATTTTTTGTGCATTTGTTTTTCCCCATTTCTCTTATACATGAGCAGTCATATAGAGTTCTGATTTATAGAAACTCTTCACTTCAGATAGTGATAACTAGGTAATAGATTCTATTAAATTTAGAAAGAGAGAGATGGCACTAGTGCCATGTAAAAGTGTGAGAGCAAGAAATCTTTCTCTTTTGCTGCATATTTTTTATTTATGCTTATTTTATTGTTTTGAACTTTATTTTATATAAAATATTTGGGGCGTGTTCTATTATAGTTCAATACCATAAAAACATTTTATCACTTTACTGGATATGCCAGATCACAAACTGAAATAGAATACAACAGTCATTGTCCGAGTTTTGCAAACAGTAGGATTTTTTTTATGTTTTCTTGTAGTCCCATTTGATAATGAAACCTGTTTAATTCAAGAACCACTTGTATCCCATCTGCTGTTTTCTTGCTGGTTTACTTTGTTGTTGGGAATGAAACATTTTAAGAGGAAAATCTCAGCCAAATCGGGTACAGAGTGTTTATAAATAGAACTTGTATTTTGACATCTGTCATAGATGTTCATATCTTATAAAAACACAGACATTCAAGTTGGTGATGTCCAACTGACCAGTTGATATGATGTGCCTAGTTCCTCTCTACTCAAATTCCGTTCATTGACTTCCTCTTGTTTTCATTACCTCGTTCCTGTTTTTTTTTCCTTAATCCAACCTAATAGAGCATTTGTTGTGATATAAAGGAATGACATGTGCTTACCACTGATATTTTCAAATGCATGTTTATTCTGTGTATTTAGAGTCTTCATGAGAAAACAGGGGTGGGAAAGATGAAAGGGAGTTAAGTGTTTTTAAATCCTTCAGAGAGAGATTCAATATATGAAAAAGTATAGAACTCCATGGTAAACTTGGCCCCAACTTTTTCAACCTTTGCCCCTACTTCTTACCCACACAGTCTCTGTTCCAACTAATGTGGTCTGTTTACTGCTCTATCAAGTGTGTTGCACTTTTCCAATGTGTTTCATCCTTTAGTTCTTTTTTTTGCCCCATGTTAAAAACCTATCACCTGATGCCCAAGGCAAATACTACCATTCCATGAAATCCTCTCTGAGTACAAAGCAAATGTTTGCAAATCATCATGCGTCTCTTTATAATATTTCTTAAATCGTTATTTATCTCTTTGTAATGATGCCTTATTCCCCCCCTGGTTTGTGAACTCTCTAAGATGTCTGGCCTTCTGGCTGGGTACAATGCTTTTCACCAAAGGGGACTGCAAATTTAACATTGTTGAGTAATTCACTCTTTTAGGAGACATTTATTTCAAAGTCATAGTTTGAGGTTTGCAGGATCAGAGGAAATTTATACAATAAATTGGGAGGTTCTAGTGCTTAGTCCATTTGTGCCTTCCTCTGAAGTGTCACAGTAAGGGATCAACTTAGATTCCACAGAGAAGAATGAAGCAGAAACACAGGTTGAGTGGAAACTAGTAGCATCCAGATGCCCCACACTGACAATAGGGATTTATTAAATTATGATCACTGTTCTTGATAAAAATGCTTAGAAAAGACAAAGTAAAGTGATACTTATTTATGATTTCAAGCATATGTCTTTTAAAATTACTTGCATTGAGAATATTTGCTTGTTTGATTTAGAGTAGTTTTTTATTGAATTGATCATAACTTGTGAATGCTGCTCAGTGCTTAATATACTGTTTTTCATTGCCTCTTTCCTCCCACAGCTTGTGCACAAACGCAGTCATACAGGTCTACACTTACACTATTTATTCAGGTGAATACTGCTTACTGCTGTCTTAAAGGACAGACCATTTGTTCTACTCCTGACAGTTTTGGTAAAGCCTAAATATTTAAAAAGGATTGTTTTAATACTAGAGGATGAATCCTTTTGAATTTTGGGTTATTGTATCATTGATATGAAAGAACTATATATTTACCTTTCTACTTATTTTTTAAGAGTTTTACCTGCTATGATTTCCCCAATTTATACAATAAATTGACAGATGTATTGAGCATATTAGTATATTTGAGTATATACTAATTTTAGAGCAGTATTTTGGAGTTGAGGGTTAGAATCTCACTCTTGTTCTTTGGTTTCAGTATAGATATATTAGATTTGGAAGTCCTTAATGTGCTTAAATACTTAAAGACCTTGAAGCAGCTTTCAATGCTACAAGGTAAAATGGGAAGTGAAAAGAAGTGATAAGAAAAAAAAGGAAACATGGTCAGCATGTAAATTTACGATGTAATAGAATTTGGCTGAAAATCAGTTAATTTTTTTTTCTCCCTTGCTTTCAGGATTTGACTCATGAACAAGTGCCCCAAAGCATTAAATTTTCTCAGTAGTCCTTCATTACATAAATGCAGGAGAATAGAATGCAGTAAATCTGCATCCAGCTACTTTTTAACTATTGTAGATCTAGTGATTAGGTAGTAACTTGCAATAATTTTGCTTTACTCCAAAATATTAGTGCTGTCCCTATATATCTTCCTAAAATTGTCATCTGCTTAGACATATTTCACTCTACATTGCCTGATAAAGTAGTCTGTGTTATGCTTTGAGTAAACCCATGGTTGAATAAACTCATGAGTAACCACAAGTATCTGAATTAATATGTAGAAAATGTATGTTATAATAGACATGGAATGTAGCTTTTAAAATATATTTATTGTGGCAGTTTTTATTATAAAAATGCAAAGCTTTGGAAGAAAATGCCATCTAGTTTTATCCTATGTTAGTGGTGAGAACAATATCAGAGTCAGAATATCTGGAGTTTCCTCCACAGTTTAGTAGCTCCTGTGTAGGCTTTACAGAGGTACTAATTAAGTCACTGTTAATTTACCAATTATTTGATACTTTTACCTGAAGCAAGTTAACCATTTAGTCTTGCTCTTGGAATGCTAAATTGATGGAATAATTATGGTAGAATTTTTGCCCATTTATCAGTTTAAAGAACTCATAAATCTTACTTCTTGTGGCCCTTTTAAATATTTACATGTTTCACTGGTGTGCATGACCTTGGTATCTAAAGAACCATTATTTTACTTCTGGTCTGTCCCTTAGTTCCTGTGTCACTTTGAGCAAGTTCCTTTTTTCTGGGCCCTAACATCATCTTTATATTCCCTGGAGATGTAATTTTCTTGGATACTACTGAGATTATATACAACTCTCTCTATAAAAGATAACTCTTTCCTCTTATCTACCCAATTCATCCTAAGCACAAATTTCTTTCCAGAAGTCTTCGCCAATTAGGCAAGTTATGTGTAAAGAAGATGCATTATCTCCAGAGCATCAATGTTGGAAACAGTATTACCTTCCCATTAAGTATTTACCAGACATACAGAGAATCGATGGGATATAAATTATCAAATCCTTGGGAATTTATCACAGTGGGAGATGGATAAATATTAATTCATTTAAAGATGAGAAGCTTATATGATTTAACTGTAGAGAAATCCAAACATAAAATTAGAGATATTCTAATACAAAATGGTACAGAATGCCTTTTTATAATGGCAAAACAATAAAATAGGTTACCTTTATTTTAATTAAGTATAAGAAAAGTGTGTGGATTTCACTCTGTTCTGATATTGAAAATTTTCTCACCTCTAATATTTATATGGTCTTTAGTGCTTTGGTCAGAATAATGTGTGATTTCTCTAGGAATTATATTTATTTAGGTAGAGATGTATATACAAAAAATTCTCCTATAACTTACATGACATTTTCCCTAAAGTTTCAGAAGAAAAAGCAAAAAATATCTTCAATAAATGCTTCTTAGGACCCTCTTATGCTCAAGGCAGAGTAATAAACAAAGATTCTATTCTTAAGGAAGATATAAGTTGTCAGAACAAAAAAAGTATCATTCTGCAGTTCTTTTCCATAGTTTTGTTTACCATGTCTTCTTTCTCACACAGCTCTCTTTACGTTTCCCATTACACGTTATAAATATAAGCCTTTTCCATAACGTATAGGAAAAGAGACCATTACAATCTTCCTGACCTTTCTTCCTTTGCTTACTAAAAAGCAACTTAGTCTCACAAAAATCTGAATAAGAAGCAAAAAGCATTTTATTTATGCATTTTTGCATAACAATTTTATTTTATTGCTAAACATCCAGTAAGCTTTATTACTTAAACTATTCTCTCAGTAGTGTTGTGGACTTCCACATTAGCTTCAAGATGCAGTTGCTTCAACTCTTGTCTGTTGTAAAATAATCCTCACTCTCCATTGATTGTATGTGGATTCCTGAGGCATAGTCTTACTCCAGACATCAATGATTCAATTTCTTCTTAATGAAATTCCTCCACTTGAGTTTCTGACCCAACAGTTCACAGGACGGTATGATTTCTACTTTTAGTACGTCTCTTCCTAAGGCTAGGCCAATGGTATGCTTTTACCTGGCTCCATCTTTATTTTCTGTTGTCCTGGCCAGCCTCTAGTGACTAGGACTCTGACACTTATGACAATTACCAGCTTGCTTAGATTTCTGAATGTCTCTCTTCTGGGTTTCCCATCAGTATTTAAGGCATAAATTGGAAAACTATCAGATAAGATATTTTGTATAGGCAATGCCAGAAAAAACAAGCAAAGAAGCAAACAAACAAAAAACCCTCAAACTGACTTGAATAAATAAAGAAATGTGTTGGCTTAAAAACAGAAAATCAAAAGATAAATCTATTTTCAAGTTTGATGTAGAAATTCAGCAACACCATCATTCCTGGCTTCTCTCATTTTCCTCTGAATTCTAGGATGTTAGCTTTATCCCAGGAGCTTTCATAACCTCACAACCTATTGTCCAAGAGTAGAGAGAGACCCTTTTTCTGAAGCCTCTGCAAAGTCCTGGGATTTACCTCTCTGGTATCAGTTGGATTTGTGTCCATCTCTAAACCAATTATTGATTTTTAAAGCAGGAGATGCACTGAAATTTTAAGCCATTCAGAGTCCTCTGCTGGAGCTAGGGTGGAATCAATTCCACAAAAATTTTAAGATTTTCTTCTAAGGATTACCAGACAAGAAAGAAAGGTGGATGCTGCAAAAGAAGTCAACCAGTGTTCCTTACAGACATTCCCAGGAACCTCATATCCTAACACTGAGCCTCAACTGTTTGCAGAATATGATTAAATCACATGCCTTTCTAGGCACTTCGGCTTGCCCACTGAACTCAATGACTGTTAATATTTCATCCAGCAGGGAATTCACCCCCAAAACAGGTCCTGATATAGGAGGCAAGTCATTATCATCTTCTAACCCTCTTTTGCATCCTGCCTCAGTTACTATAGTTACGGCATTAGGATCAGTAATGAGTATATGACATTTCAGTACTCATCATGAATGAGGACATTAGTTCAATTCAAAATAATAACAAAACTAGTGAAAGAACATCTCCAGACATTCACATGGACCAAGAAGGAATTCTAGAGATGTGGTGCTAGGAATGATACACTTGCCCTTAATAGGTATTAGTGAA
Organism: Globicephala melas; assembly: GCF_963455315.2. Lineage (NCBI taxonomy): Eukaryota > Metazoa > Chordata > Mammalia > Artiodactyla > Delphinidae > Globicephala > Globicephala melas. The sequence continues at coordinate 128,164,326 of NC_083318.1, read as the reverse complement.
TCTAAACTTTAGCTGTTGAAGTGATCCTATGAGAAGTAGCAACTGAATATTTCTTATGGAAGCTGCCTCCAGACTTTGTTTTTGAAAAGTTCAATGCTTATTTTTCAATCTTCATCTTTAAGTTTTTGAGAGAACTCCTGCCTTATTTCTCATTCCAACTATTTGTTGGTTTTGAAGTCTCAGTACTTCAATAAGAGAAAGTTGCAGAAGAGCATCCTTTATTTTCCAGTAGCAGCAGTAATTTAAACAGGTATTCAAATACATATTTGAAAATATGTATATTTATTGATAAAATATTCTTAGAGATAAGTGATTTTTTATTTGTAAAACTGAACTTCATATTGTATCAAATTAAATATAAATTATTCAGTAAGTGTCTCATATTTGATTGATGCTCACAGAATGTTAATTATAAGAAAATTATTTTTTCATTCGTTTCACTAGAAAAATGGAAACGTATTTGTTTATTCTTGGCAAACACACCTTTGCATAAGGAATGGACAAAGCAAACATACAGACCATATGTACTTCAATTTGCATATATATTTAAGAAAAAAAACATAAATATTCAAATATAATAGAAAATATATTGAGAGAATAAAATATGGGTGACATCCTGACCAGGCTTTAAAATAGTTGAGATAAAAACAATTATTAAACTATTTCTACTAACAAAAACAAAATGAGACATACAGATTTTAAATCATATAATTTTTTAAGAGTTTAACTTATGACAAAGCAGTAAAAGAAAACTAGTAGAGAAATTAATTAAATAAAAAACAACCATTCTTCAAACAATGTGAATTAAAAGGCAATAATCAAAATAAAAATTCCTATGGAATGTATTTGTATAACTATTCTAAATATACCTCAAGTGAGATTTTTGAATTTTAAAATAGTTAAGGGAATTAGTCCCCCCAGAATAGGCTGCTTCACTTATAAAGTGTAAAACTTCCAAATACCAATAGGAAGTGTTTAGAAATAAACAAGCTGGGATCAATGTTCTCTTTTCCATCTAGCTTTCTTTTCAAACTTGTTAACTAAACTACATATACTATGACTCAGTTTTGTAGCTCTTTTTGACACTTGTTCTGACCTTTCTTTGCCTTCAGTGTCAGGCATGATACATAGACATGAACAGCTTCTACACTTTCAAATACAAACTTATACTGTACTATTATGACTTTTGATATTCATAGCCATTTCAACATTCTGATAACTAAATAGTTCAAAGGTAATAGTCAAAAAGCATGAACAACACTTTGATTAACTATGTCTTGAGGTTCTGAAACCTAATCTGAAATATCCTTCATTATAACCTATATAGGCAGGGGGGAGAGAGACTTCAATAGCCACTAGACAGTTTGGATGATAGCCAGATGAGCCAATGTTCTAGGCGCTGTCAGTGACCTCGGAGTGAATTTTGCACAGATGCAAATTTCTCTGTCTCAGACAGGCAGCTCTGTGATTAAGTAAGTAAGCACACCCACAAAGCTATAGAGCTTGGCAAACACATGTTACCTGTAAACAGTATCCTTTCTCTAAAGGATTTTGAATGGAATGCTGAATATGGAACCAGATTTATAGTATAATATAGTATACTATTATACTATAAATACTACTTACATATGAGGGTTACATATAAACCTCATATGTAAGTAGTGCTCAAATAACTTGAGTGGATTTAAGCAACTTAGATTAAATAGTGAAAAACAAAATCAGACCTTATAGCTTGCCAATCCCTTGAAGCAAGATATAATTCTTTCACTTTTCTTTAGTATGTCTTCCGTTGAGCAATATTCTCTTTTAACTGTATAGAAAAAAAATCAAGAGATGGACACAGGAAGCAAGTACATTTGTTTATGTATTTGTCTAAGAAGAGTTCTCATTTTCCTTGGATATTTGAGGTCTGTGACAAGCATAAAATGTCTTGAGTAGAATACTAAATAAATGCATGAGTGATTCTTAGCCAAAGACATGTTAAAGTGAACAAAGTTAAATTATCTGACAGCTGTACAGTCATGGATATAGGATTTAAAATGCTCATGGGAGTGAGGGGTATTGTGAGTGGGCATTTTAGTATATCTGTGAGGAGAGGTAATAAATGCAGTATATTTTTATTTAAGTGAGTTTTTCATTTGGTTCTTTTTGATACTCTGACAAACGTGCTAGACCACAGCACAATACGGGCTAGATTTTTTAGACCACTGGTGTCTAACGGGATGCTTGTTATTTGATAAGCTTATACCAAAACATATACCAAATATACAGATTATGGCAACTGAATATGTAAAGGGCTTCATTAGGTACAGTGTGTATTGTCTATGTATAATCTCATGTGTGTTCATATGCTGTTGCAGAAATTGGAAGAGTTATGTTTAGAAAAGAGATAGCAAACTTACGACTTTCAGTGGCAACAGTATGAGTTTCATCTATGTCAATTCTCTTTTGAACCAATACATGTTAAAACTGTATTTTAATATTCAGTCTGGTAATGAGCATAGAATAAAGTACACATTAAGTTAGTAATTAAGTAAAGATAGAGAAGATGCTGGAATAAAAACTCATAGCACTTACTCTGACTCCTACAGAGTTATTACTGTTATTGATTGCTATATGAAACTGGTTTGTTACAAATACAACTAATAAACCTACTTTAAAACAATGGCTAGTTAAGTAACTGTTTAGAGAATTGAAGAATTAAATCCAATGAGTATCACAATCTGTGGACATATCAGATATTGCTCTTTAGAGATATGTCCTTAGGCAAAATTTATTCAATTATGTTATCAAAATATGTTCAGTAAGATATAGAATGATACCACTTTGGATGCCACTGCCAAAATCTAGACAGAGAGAGCTAGGATTTCTTGGGACTTTGAAACACTGGAGGAATGTTACATAATCAGTGATTCACAAGGGATAGTGTGATAGAAAATAGCTGACTAGGCACAAAATCACCTTGGTCTGAAACCAGTTAATATGAATAAGCAATGTGATCTTACTGAAAACTCCGAATCATATGCATTCTGTTTCTTTACACAATGGTATTTGTTCAGTCTATAACAAACAACAACAACAAAACACTTGAATGTTCTCCTAGCAGGATGACTGCAAGTATGTATTGGAAAACAAGTCTCAGTTTGAGTAAGAATGAGTGTGCAGTTTAATTCCCACTTTTCAAAACTGATGGGATGGACATGTGTTAGACTCAGAGATGCCAACTAAAATGATTAATGACCTGGAAACCAGGACCTCTGAAGAAGGGTTCAAAGAGTTACTGTCACTTAGTTTGAGAACAGAAGGTAACTCTCGTATATAAAAGACTATGGTTATAAAAAAGATTCCCCAAATAAAAAACTGTGACAACCAAGACATAGGATTAAGTAAAAATAAGAGAATTTAGACTAGCTGTAAGAATTTTATAACAAGATATTTTAAGGGTGTAATTTTTATTGTTTAACCGTAGAAATAGGAAGTCCCTTATCTGTATTGATGCCAGTAATGCCTAAATAATTGACAATATGAAGAAAACTCCTTCATTGCTCATTCTCCATGATTTATCAAAAACAAACAACAATGTTTACATCCTTTATAATGAAGAACCCTCTCTGATGATTCTATGAAAGTTAACATACAAACTACTTAATGCATCATGGAGTACTTAGTGTCTTTACTTTGCTGCAAAGATCTCTTAATTATTTGCCATACTAAAGGAATATAATGTGTGTTTGCAAGAGTAATGTAACCTGCAGGGTGTGGACATGTCAGAGTCCTGAGAGTTCTAAGGGCCTTAGTGGCCTTTAATACTATCTTTGAAAGGACAGCTCATGAGTCAGTTTAATGAAGAGTTGGAAAAAGACACAGACCTTTTCACGGCACTGAAAAAGCTCATCGAGTGCGCCTTGTGAGAAGCAAGATACCAAGCGACTGGAAGATGGTAGAAGGAGATAGACAACCCTAAAGAATAGGGCCTACCCCTGAGAGGAAATATAAAATATTTATGTGGAACATGTAGTGTAGGGTCAAACTACCTGGGTTCAAACCCAAATCTATCAGTTAATTACATGCTTTATGCTTTTTATCTGTGAAATGACAGTGATGATGATATGGACCTCATTGTGTTGTTATGAGAATTAAGTGAAATATTGTTACTAAAACACTTAAACCAGTGGCTGATACAGTAAATAAAAAACTATGTAAGGGTCAGTGATTATCATTAAGAATTATTCCTATGAGATTGATATATTTAAATACTCTTCTTGAACCAATGAATTTAGAAATAGTATTTTAATATCCAGACTTAAAATGACCACTTGGGAAAAGGTAGTACTTTCTGGACTTATTTAGATGAGCTAAGATTTTTTGTTTTTTAAAGGGAACTTTATTATTTTTATTTATTTATTTTTGGCTGTGTTGGGTCTTCATTGCTGCACGCGGGCTTTCTCTAGTTGCGGCGAGCAGGGGCTACTCTTCGTTTCAGTGTGCAGGCTTCTCATCGCGGTGGCTTCTCTTGTTGCGGAGCATGGGCTCTAGGCACACGAGCTTCAGTAGTTGTGGCTCGCGGGCTCTAGAGCGCAGGCTCAGTAGTCGTGGCGCATGGGCTTAGTTGCTCCGCGGCATGTGGGATCTTCCAGGGCCAGGGCTAAAACCCGTGTCCCCTGCATCGGCAGGCGGACTCTCAAGCACTGCGCCACCAGGGAAGCCCGAGCTAAACTTTTTTTTTTGGTATGCGGGCCTCTCACTGTTGTGGCCTCTCCCGTTGCGGAGCACAGGCTCCGGACGCGCAGGCTCAGTGGCCATGGCTCACGGGCCCAGCTGCTCCGCGGCATGTGGGATCTTCCCGGACCAGGGCATGAACCCGTGTCCCCTGCATCGGCAGGCGGACTCTCAACCACTGTACCACCAGGGAAGCCCCCGAGCTAAACATTTTTAGTTGAAGATTCTAAAAAAGAACAGAGAATTTTTTTCTAATAGTATTCCTTCTTCCTAGAAGTGACCCTTTTCAAAAGTAACTATTTTTACTCCTATGTATATTTTATGTCATATTTTCTTTTATATCTATTGTGAACAAAAGAAAGGATTTCATTTTCCTGTTAGCGTCACTTCTGTTATTTCCTCCTGTGTGTGTGATACTCTTTACTTGGCCTGGTCTGTGCTTTATATTGTAACTAATGGGTATATCCCCTGTGGAGAGGACAACATTATGCAGCCAGAGGCTGTGTCTAAGGCCAGGCCATGAACTGCAGGCAGAGCAGATGATGGCCATCAGCCGTTAGTGCTGGCCTTCCCCTAGGGTTCTAGACCTCAAATACAGGCATCAGACTGGCCTTCTGGCTATTGGCTGAGCTCCAGTAGACATAATATATGCAAATGAATGTTAAACATTGTTCTGCCATTCTGGAGATATTCAATATATGCCTATTGTCACTCCTAAACATAAAAAAAAAATTAATTTCTCTGGCAGACACTGCTCTAAGCACTGGGAATATAGTGAGGAAACAGGTAGAGAAGGTCTCTTGCTTGTATGACGCTACCATTATATAGACAAGTAACTAGTGACCATAACTTCAAAATTTTTAAATACTGTTACAAAAAAAAAAGATAAATAGATAAAGCAATACAGAGTAACTGGGGTGGAGTGTGCTATTTTAGATAAAGTTGTAAGGAAACATCTCTCTGAAGAGACATTTGAACCTGAATTAAGTGAGGGAGCCTGCCATATGAGGATCTGGGTGACAAGTGATGAATGTTCCAGACAGTGTGAAGAAAATGAAAAGACCTTGAGTCAGAAAAGAGCTAGATGTGTTCAAGGAGCAAAAAGAAAACCTGTATGGATGAAACAAGGGAGTTAAAGGTAAAAGTCTTACAAGATATTATCATAGAAGTACTCAGGAACCATTCATGTAGTAATCTTACAACATGTAGTATTTAATTTCATTCTAAGTGTAAATCATTGCAAGAATTCAAGTAGTGAAATGGCATTGTCATGTTTACATATTTTTTCATTATTCAGGTTTTGCATGGAGAATGCGCTGTAGAAGGCATAGGTTTTTACAAAATTCAATAAGGAGAATACTGGGTTATCTATTCCAGAGATTATGGTGGAGTGAAAAGGATGCTATCTGTGGAGATGGTGAAAGGAAATCAAAATTTCTTTTGAGGATAGACATCTTGATGGACTGGTTGTGAATATTGGAGAAAAATGGAAACATCCTGGATGTCAGGGACTGCTTTTCTCTTTTGTCTTGTCAAAGGAGAGCTGAGAAGAAATCAGTTGTTTATGATTTGAAGCTAATGTAGAAGTCAGTTCAGAATATGTAAAATTAGAAGTCACAACATAAAAATCATGTTTAAAGCCTTGAGAATAGGTGAAATCATCTATGAAGAGAGTATAATATAGAAGAGTAGAGGGCCATAGATTTAGCTCAAGGGCCAGTAACACTTAAGAGTTGATTGGAGGAAGAAAAGCCAAGAAATGTTACTCATAAGAAGCAGCCATTGAGGCAGAATGAAAAGCAGAAGGCTGTTTTTTCCTGGAAGCCAAAAAGCTATATTTTTGGAAGCAGAGAGTAGTCAACTACGTGAAATCATGCTGAAAAGTTGAATGTGTTGATAAAAAGGATTAACCATTGGATTTAAGCAAGATAGAGGTCTGTGGTGACCTTTGCAACAGAATTTTAGTGGGAGTAGCGGGGCAAATTCCCAACAGGAAAGGGCTTGAAAAGAAGAAGGGTTATGTGTGTGGCAGGGTGGGGGATTGAGATCAAATGGAATTGACAAATATTGATGATCCTTTTTGGGATTTTTTTTCTGTGAATGGAAGTAGAGAAGCACAAGAGGAACATTATATCAAGAGAAAACGTAAAAGAAAAAAGATGCAAAGGTGAACACTGATGATATGAGAAAGAGGACAGATAACTTCAGGACCTAAAAGGCTTGAGTAGATTAGAGATGATGGGATCCCGAGTACATGTACATTAGATGCTTTTAGATAAATGTACAAATACTTATTAAGTTCAATAAGGAGGTCAGATGAAAGCTTATAAATGTAGGTAGCCTGGCAGATCTGGTGTTGGGAAAAAGATCTGTTCTCTTGATTGCTTCTCTTTTTTTCAAAGTATCTGTCAGAATCATCAGCTGAGAATAGGCGGACAAGTGTTAGAGGTTTGAAGACCAAGATATGATATAATTATCTCAGGGAATGGAAATGAATAATAATGAGTTGGTGATATGCAGAATACACCAGTGCCTCTTTGCTTTTGGTTGGGATTGTGTTCTGTACATATTTGGAAACTCACATGAGCCATTTTTTTTGTTGTTACAACATCTGTATTTTAATGCTTGTTAAATAAATTTTTACGTGAAACCAGATAGCCTAATAGTTAATAAGTGTGATCTTTTGAGACAAATAGCCCTTACTTCAACAGGATGAATTCCTTAATCCTATAAGCCTCAACTTCTTTATGTACTCCATAGGGATGATATATTTCCGATAAAGAACTTGAGTTCAAATCCTGACTTCACTGATGACTAATGGCTCTGGCAATTCACTTATATGAAAAACTATCTGAAAAATTAGAATAAAAACAGTTCCTGAGTCATAATATTATGAAGATTAAAGAGGATAAATCCTTTACAAATGTCCAGTCTCTTAATTGGACAATGCTCATTGAAAATCATCTATCGATAACAATGGTAGCAGTATTAGTACTACTCAGAATCCAGTAGTTGATATTTATGGCCTTGGAGGTTTATTTTTACTTACTATATTTTAGTCAAAGTATTTAGTCTTATTCCAATGTTAGTTGAGTCTGTAAGTGATAGACTTAACCTACATAGATTGAAGCGTGTTCCTATACTTCAATCATGTGTGAAATTTAGCATATTATTTTAAAACGCTATGTTGGATAGCAGCAAAAGAATGGGGAAATTTGGTACAAGAACTCCAATCTGAAAACAAATATGGACTATTTAAAGTAAATTACTCTTTCTAGGAGAACCAATAAAAAATAGTTTTGATTTAATTTAAAAATTAAAAAAATTTAGGTCCTTTAAATAACAGCCTGTTAAGAGGCCCACCAGCAAAAGAAAACATTTTGATTGTCTACTCTAGGGACAGCTTTCTAAAAAATACATGGAATTATTGGGAAAGGTCAATTGCCTATACTAGTTAGAGAAAAGGTCATATCTTAAAATATCGTTCCTTCCATCTATTCATAAACAAACAGGTAGTGATCTTTCAGTGGAGATCATTAAAACCTCCAATAAAACCTATACTTTCAAATGTGCACCAGCTTCCCTTTATAATATTACCTCCACAAACTGTTTTTATATAACCTATATTCTTGTCAGACTGGCCTTGTGGCTCATTCTCTGACAGGTCCCATTTCACATTTACTTGCATGCCTTTGCTAACACTGTTCTTTATTTGTTAATATTTTCCCCTCATTCCCTCATGTTAAAATCCTATTTATTTTTATAGTCCTAAATCAATACAGAGGGATTTTCCCCAATACTTCCCATATGCAGATGGCCTCCTCCTTTCTATATATTATTATTTTTGATTTTTATCATCTGTGTCTCTAAAGAGTTACTGTTGAGTTAATTAAGTATATTGATATCAATGTACTTAATGTTAAGAGTAATATTAAGTATATTCTATATGTGTACATATGTATTGTCTATGCTGTCAAGCTCCTGGAGAGAGGAACTTGTATTAAAAGGCTTGGATTCCTCTACTAATAGTAACTTATACATAGAACGTGTTTAATTAATATTTGAAGAAGCAAGTTTTATGGATGCTGCACTGTACCAGCACAGATCTCTCTTCAGGACTGAAAGAATTCTTCTCCTAGCTGGTGGAAAGATTGTCTAGCCAAAAGCTGTCCTTTTTGGGAAATGCTTAGGATTTAGGGTTATTTCCACATCCAGTGACCAGTCAGCATGGGAGCAGAATGTCAAAGCCCCTTTGCCCCACCCTAGCTAGCCTCAGATCTCCCTGAGGGTTGACCTAGGCCTTGTGACTGCACCACAGCTTTGCCTACAGCTCTGTCCATTCCTGTCCCTTCTCCTTGTGCGCCTGAAATCGGGTACCCTAATAAATCTCCCACATTGACACCTGCATTTCACAGTCTGTTTCCTGGGAGACACCAACCTATGGCAGCCAGGAAGAACTGTTGCAAACTAAAAAGCGCATTTTTGTGTTATGCTCTCTTTCAAGCTTTTGAATCACATCTGCTATTAGGCAGTAATATTTTGAGCTTAATTTGTTCTTAAAAAATATACAGATATCTATGAGTCCACTTGATCATGAGGTTCTAGATGATCAAGTTTTGTTGTGACTAACATTCATTAAAAAGACAGGTTATTACACTAATAGGATGCAGTAGTCTTTAGGTTTCATGATGCTAGGCAATTGATTATATGGAGAAGTGGTTAAATTGTCCTTATTAATTAAATCCACTATATGGCAACTCTACATGAACCTATATTTCATGTATTGAATGAATGCCCATTTTAACTTTATTTTATACTGGACCCATTATTTTTTATCGAAGCTTTGATCACTGCAAACCTTAGTGAGAAAGAAAAAGGTTTTCTAGAATTGGTTTTCTGTTTGTCTTACGCTAGAATGCATTCATGTTAAATAAAGATCACATTATTTTCTAGTTTTTATGTTATAAATTATGATTATTCTTGTGTGGATTTTTATAATAGGCAACACTGATTAGAGTAGGAAAGTAACAACCACCTATTTATGCTGTTTCACTGTATTTTCAGATTTTCATTCTGTGTTCTGGTTTCTTCATAGCTCTGTTTAGTCAGATATAAGAAAGAGAATTGATATTTTTATGATACAGCATTCATGATGAATAGTAGACAATTCCTGTGTGGTCTAGCCCATAGCCTCAAGGAGTTATTGAGGTCAAAAGTGACCAAATATTTTGTGTCTAAATGCTACTAAAATGCAGATTTCCAAGAGTCTGTCATGCTGCATACCTTGACCCTTATTCTGTGTCAGTGGTCCTTGGAGTGTGAGGGACACTATGTGTGCATGTGCTTTGGTGGCAACTGCAGGGCTCACAGGGAAGGTCTCATGAAATATGAATAGACTAACTCCTCCACTACCTGTACCTTCTCCTCCTTCTCTTCTCTCTGTCAAGAATGCACAGCTGGTGAGGAAAGATCAAATACAGCTAGGAACTGAAATCAGCCACTTCCTCAGCCAAGGGTTCTAAGAAAGGTATCATGTCATTGAAATCAAGAAAATGCCAAATTCCTGACTTTTACTTGAAGAAATAAGACAGAATTTAAGCTTTCTACATAACAAATGCTAAGTTTTAACGGTGCTTCTATGGTACTGTCCAGGCTGAGAGGAACACTAATCACTTACTCTGATTAAAAAGATTAAAGCCATGTTATAGTGAATATATTTATATCTTACCTTTCTTCTAAATAGATTGAGCTTTAATGTAGATTCAAATGAATACTCCTTTAAATGCAGTAGAATCTTTAATCTTTCACTTTATCCTAATTCCATTTCCTTGTTTAAATGAAAAGAATATTTTATATCTTTTTATTTTAGAAATTCAGTTTGTCAAAATTGACCTCATTAATATTTTTGCATAAACTTCTTTAGTCATCTGTGTTTATTTTCATAACTCAATTTCAGAAGATGAAATATGATGAAATCATAAATCATAGTGATTTCCTACCTGTGTGATTTTTCCTTGAAAAAGTCATATATCAAATTCTCTATTTTTGGTCACAACTTACCCTCACTGCCTTGAGATCCATTCATATTTGTTGAATGAATAAAGACTCTCTAAAGAAGTAGGCAAGACAGGGGATACTTAAATTGTAATGCATGTAGGTATGATTGCTATTTTTTTCTGATACCTTAGGGTCTTTCTTAAAACAAGACTAACACTAGGGGATTCTGTCTAGTCTCCAAGACCTTGCTGTTCTCTGTTTCTTCCCAGTTCTGAAAAATATCTTACCTTGTCTCCATGTCTTCTTCTCACACACTATTTCTCTTTTCTAATGAGCGTTAGTAAGTTCCCTACAGTGTTATTGAGGTATTGTGTTACACAAGCATGGGCTGGTTGGTGCTAGTAGCTGGAAAGTACTATCAGTAGACTTTGAGTGGATATAAAATTACAAAAGCTTTTTTCCTCCTTAAATCTAGGTAGGTTACAGGAAAGCATCAGCTTTGGTAGGTTACAAGAAAACATCAGCTTTTATTTTAGCTGTTGTAACAATCTGTAACCTGTACTGAACTAGAGTGAACTTTATAAAGGTATTTTATTCTTGTATTCAACAAATGTTTTATATATTATTCTAGGTTCTAGTCATTGTTGTTCTAAGTTTACAATTAATGGTAGAAGAAAGAAATATAAATGACAGAAAGAAGGAAGGAAGAAAAGAAGGAAGTGAGTGATAGGTACTATGAAAAATAAGACAGAAGAGGAAATTTAATAAGGCAGAGTGATATGTTTGCTGTAATTTTGTTTAGAATGGTCACAGAGGCACTTACATTTTCTTTTTTTTAATGAGTAGAGATGTGAATTACATGAAGGAGTTAGCCATAGGATTATTGAAGGAATAGCTTTTTAAGAGAAGGAATAGCAAGTGCAAAGACGCTGAGGCAGGAGCATGCTTACTCCTGTTTAAGGACTAGAAAGGGGGCTAGTGGGGGTTACAACACAGTGAAAGAGGGAGAGCATTGGTAAATTGGACCAAATTACAAGGGACCTTGAAGGGCTTGAAGCTTTGTATTTTAGTCTGAGATTAGAAAAATTTTGGGTTCTAAACAGAAAAGAGACATAATGTCATGTAACTTTTAAATTTATATAATGAACTAAGATAAAAATAAAGGAAGTGTCAGTCATCAGTATATATGCCTTTCTTTGTTAGAGATTTAAAAATTATAGAATACTGGGGACTAATTTCAGATGAAGGTCACAAACATAAAAGAAAATTACTTGGATAAATTTGAGCATTATTTTTCATTAAAAATCAATACCCAAGCTCATTGTTACATGCATTGTTAAAAATACATGTTATGAGTAAGAATTAACAAAATGTATTTGGAAGTTTTCACTGATCTTTAAGAAGAGCCGTTGCTACTATTTAATGAAGCAGAGAGCTTTTCTGGTGTGTGAGGCAGAGTATTTTTTTGGAGTTTTGTCAGCCATGCAGACAGCTGATAGCTTCTCACAGCCTGACACTTCTAGGTAGAGGTTTACTGTAGCATACAAGAAACAATGACCTGGGATACAGCCAAATGACTGCTAAAATGATATAAAAAGAGATTTCAACTCTTTATGGCACTACTAATGTACCTGAAAGTTAAAAAGCGCATTTTAGTAGTTGTGAAAGGATCCAGATAGAAAGACCAGCGCCCTCACTTTATCCACTTCAGCTCAGCACAGAGAGGCACCCCCGATTGCTATCATCACTTGTAGTGGAAGCTCAAGGGATGTACAAGATTGCTTTATTCTAAATTTAATCTTGGCCCTTTCTGTGTGATCCTTGCCTCTCTGATAAAATTTAAATTTAGTGGGATTCAGGAGAGAACTTTTATTTTCATATGCACTTCTGTAGATACTGACCTGGAAAGAGATTGCCATTATATGCCTAAGTCATCCAGTTTGCATACTGATTCTCTTTCATTGAAAACTTCAGCAACGTTTGACTGGTGAGCTCCAGGAGTTAGGTTTCATTGCCTACTGTCAATGCAGGTAATCCTCGGATTTATAGAGGTACATTCTCCTGGAAAAGCTATTATAAGTTGAAATAACATTAGTCAAATTAAATTTTCTCCCAGAAAAGAATCACAAAGAGGGTTCTTTTTAGAGACCTATAGTCAACTTCTCATAGATAGAAAGAAGACACTTTCACAGAGGATTGGGATTCTGTCAATAAAGGGGTTGAATGGAATGATATATCTGTACAGCACAAAATGTTCTAAAAGTCATATGTATGATTTAAAGAGTAATGCGGGGCTTCCCTGGTGGAGCAGCGGTTGAGAGTCTGCCTGCCAATGCAGGGGACACGGGTTCGTGCCCCAGTCCGGGAAGATCCCACAGGCTGCGGAGCGGCTGGGCCCGTGAGCCATGGCCGCTGAGCCTGCGTGTCCGGAGCCTGTGCTCCTCAACGGGAGAGGCCACAACAGTGAGAGACCAGCATACCAAAAAAAAAAACCAAAACAAAACAAAAAACAAAGAGTAATGCATTGCTAATCAGAGAAAAATGTATTCAATATCATTAAAAATAATTATTGTGCACCGAAGACATAGTTTCATATATTGCAATGGTTCTGAATAGTTGCTGACCCTAAAAAGATAACTTCATCTCTCTCATCATAAGTGACGTCTATTAATCTGGTTAAAATACTTATTTCACAGGTTGGTTTTAGGTATAGAATATCAGCTGAGAGTTAAGTAAGATAGAACTGGGTTTGTATCTCAGACCTATTAATTAGTAGATGAGACCCCAGGTGATTGACTAAGATTCTTGAAGTCTGATTGCTAATTGTCCCCAGTATTCATTCTCTTACTCATTTTTGGTAATCATTCACCTTCCCTTGGACCTAGGGAAAGTCGTATGACTAAGTTATGGCCAGTGGGGTTTGAGAGGAAGTGATGTAGGCAGATTCTGGTTCTCACCCTATTAAAGTACCTCCTTGCCCTCCAGTGCTCTTATATCCTTCCAGTGGGTTGGAATGTGGACACTGTGGTGAAGAGCTCACTTCAGTCATGCCAATAAAGGCAACACCCCAAGGATGACAGAACCACTAGATGGAAGGACTCTGGATCCCTGATGATCTTGTGGAGCAAAGTTGCACTCCTTATCTGACTGGAGCTCTGGGATGAGAAACTTATTCAAGCCTTTGTATGTTTGTGTCTCTTTATTATAGCAACTTCGCCTGTAGCCAGACAGTGTTGACTTTGAAGAAGGGAGTAGATTCCCCAAAACTTCAGTTTCACAATCCATAAAATTGAGATGGTAATAGTACCTATTCATAAGGTTATTTTGAAGACAAAATAGTTACTGTATAAAAATCATTTAAAATAGCAGCTTGCACATAATTAGTATTCAGTGAGTGTTAGATGTTTATTTTATTCTTTGACTTATTAATTTAACTGTTGTTTGTGTACTTAAAAATATTTGAAGTGAAATATTTTTACCTTAGTAAAGCATAATTAGCAATACTAAAAAAAAATCGTGGAAAAGAAAACCTTTAATTTCAATGCCATGAAATCAAATAGTTTTTATTTTTAACTCCAAAGCATTTTCAAGAAAGTTCCTGCAATAAGTTTCTGGCATTTTTGAGAAATTGATACACAGACTTCTGTTTTGCTAGTATTGTATGTGTGTGCATGTGTGTATAGGTGTGTTTTGCATTACAAATTTTCCTCCAGCACATCAAGTGCACAGGCATCCCTCTGCCTTCGAAAAATATATCTTTTGGTTTCCAGAGCTGCCATTCCATCAGGACTGGTAGTTATATGTTACCTTAATGCCACATGATTATCCTAAACTGTGGCTCCCTTTTGCACTTCACTCTTTTACAAAAAACAAATTTCCATGGCTTCCTCTTGAATGCAGAATATTTTCCAAATTCCTTAGCATGGCATTGAAAATACATTTCAATTTAGCAACTAACTAATTATAGCAGTGAGCATTTATCCTGGTCTGAGTTTTCTTAGGGCATTACATATACAATAGCCATTTTTCTGTATTCATAAGAATCTCTATTCTTTGCCTTATGTCACATTTTATTTTCAAGGTGTGTTCTTTAGAATAGTACTCTTGACAGTCCATTAAAATTGCATTCTTTTGTCAAGAAAAAGTATGAAATACTGTGGATTATGTTCCTTTTTTGGAGACATCCAACATACATTAGCTATTAAAGGCTCTAAATAGTTTTAGGAAAACAAAACATATTTAGGTTTAACCCAGTTCCTCCAAACATATTACAGAGATACTTTATTTATAAAGAACCTATTAATCTTGGAGAACTGGTTTTGTGGATCCCATTTTGAGAAACCTTTTCCCCAAAGATTGCAATCACTAGAATCACAAGAAATGCTATTATACTTCCCTCATCACTACAGACACAATCACTCCCTTTCCTTTGTGCTGTTAGAGCACTCTTACTTCATTGTGATTCCACACTCTGTCTTATATTTAAAATTCTTACAGATGTGTTCCTCCCTATGTAGACTGTGAGCTCATTTAAAGTAGTACTGTATTTTTTCTTCTTGCTATCACGGTACATTGCCTAATATAGCATA
This sequence comes from Globicephala melas, assembly GCF_963455315.2. NCBI lineage: Eukaryota > Metazoa > Chordata > Mammalia > Artiodactyla > Delphinidae > Globicephala > Globicephala melas. Next base: position 128,149,021 of record NC_083318.1, on the reverse strand, counting down.
TATGGTGGGTGATTAGTAACATTCTTCTGTATTTCATCCTTTTTATTTGAGTGAGAACATAATGTTTTATGAAAGAAAAAGTACATTAAGACTTAACCAAATAAGTGGTGTCTTTCACATGGTCTAAGCTGTTGCTTGTCCACATAATTCCTCCATTGGTTATAACTGTCATGGGACTTTATTAGACTCTCCATCTGCATGATTCAGTTTCAGAGAATGGGATCCACTTAACTATTTTAAATAAACAGGAATTTTTGGCAGGTTGTTAAATGCCTTGATAGAGTTGAAGAAACTGATTGAGCTCTCAAGAATGAATCAAAAAGCCACCCCACTGAACTGAGCTACCCAAGGGAGCTAATGCTTCTTCTCTGATGAGAAGCCACTGGATTAAGAATCACTCCACAGGACCATGATCCACATACACCCCCAGTCAGGGAGCTACTACACTCAAGAGACCTCTACCCTTTAATATTGCTGGATTCAGAACTGTAGAAGACTTAATTCAGAAGTTACCAGACTTCCAGACATTGGGAACTTAGTTAATGCTGTTGAAGGAAAAAAATAGATGCCTTCATGACCATGTTTGCAAGTAAAAACAAAGGCACAGCCTCTGCTGCACTTTCTCCTTCCAAACCTTCTTTGATTCTATCTGATTGGAAGACTATAACTATCATCGAAAACCCTAGCAGCAAAGGAGCTTAGCAAGTGAATGATATTCTCTTCCAGCCTCTACTGTACAAAAAGACACACAGAAAGTGGGTGAAATGGGTGTTGGAGCCAGTCCAGTATCTAGCAGCAGTACCTGTGCATCTCCTTGTCATTCATATGGAATACTCTCCCTTGTTCTAATGCTTTCTCAACTTTCTGTTTACCCCTCTGTACTTGATTTCCTGTCCCCTCCTCTTTTTCTCCCTGCAGTCAGTGTAGCTTGAATCAACAGTGAGAATTCCACCTCCACCTGTATAAAGGAATTTTATACAGCAAAACAAGAGAAGCAGTGGAATGCTTTATCTAATTGTTACATGGTAGGTGAACTAAGAGCCTTTCATGAAAGGATAACATTATCTTAGACACAATATTGCATTTATCCATAAACAATACTCTGTTCCACAACTCTGTGTTGTAGCTATTAATCTCATTTTACTAAGAACAAAACCAAGGTACTTTGAAAAATTATTTATCAAAGATCATGCATCCTGTAAGTTTGGAGCCCGTGGTCTCTTCATAATATTATGTAGTCAGAGATCGCCGGCAATTTGAAGCAAACTGAACTCCATTTTCCCATGTTTCACCTGGAAAATAAAAGGAGAGAATTTAAATTTTAGCACAGTGTGCAAAAGCCCATATTACTGTTTCTGTCATGGGACCTGTTTTATGGTCAGCAGCATAGTCTCACTGATGCATATACATCAATTCTTACCTTATTGAAAGGTGATGCTACATTCTCTGAACCTTAGCATCCACTGCAGCCGTTGCTTTAGTCTCCAAGGCTTCATATTGTTGGTTAATTTACATGCTCTGTCAAGTCATACCAGAAAAATCACCTACTCATTAGTTCAGCACAAAGGAAGTTTATATGATCTGCAAGCAGAATATTCCTTCACTTTTATTCACTTGTGTCACCTTTACTTGTTAAATATCCATTTTGTGTGATAAAAATCCAATCAAATGAAATGACAGCTAGTATAATCTATAATATTATGAATCTGCTTCCATATGTTTCTGAATTATACTAAACACCAATAAGTATGGACACTGAATTGTGGATGTTTAACTGCTTTGTAATTCCCTTTGAAATGCCATTCTGGGGTCAGTTGAAAGAATAACATAGGAGAAATATCTTTTGAAATATCAAATCCATATCACAGATATTATAGTTCCCTAGGTTACTAAGATTTGGAAATCATTTAACAAGCCCATTTATATCTTTTCACTTTATCTTATTTTACTTATGGACCCTTTGCTCATAATGTAGTAACTGTATCAGAAATATTATCACAAAAATGTAACAAAAATAAACATGTCTTTAAACCAGCATGAACTTTTGGTGAGAGTTAAGCATTTTAAGACACTTGTCTTTGCTAATTAAATGTAAAATATAGTATACCAAATTTTCTTTTTTACGTCTTTTACAGCTCATATTTGTACCTAAAATTGAGTAAATCCCTAATAATAAAAATATATCATGTACTATCAAGTAATATTATGTAAATTAAGAGATTAGTTAATATCACGATTTTTAATCATTTTCCATAAACACAAATTAAAAAGTTACAAGATCCTAATTATTTTAATTTTAATTTAATACGTCTGTTTTAAAGAGGTCACAATGACATTATTATCCATTTAGCAATTACTGAGGAATAAAAGAAAACAAACCCAATTTGAGAGGACAAAATTTAAGGTGATACTAAACAAATATAAACAGATAATCTTGTCTTAGTTATACATATAGTTGCATAGGCATTTATTTTTTAAAAATTGCATAAGCCCTGCTACATGTCATATACTTTTAAGTGCTGAAATAACTATATTGAACAAGAAAGTCACGGTCCCTGAGTTCTTTGAATTTATAGGCAAGCAATGGAGAGATATATTAAAAATAATAAATATAACTATTAATTTTAATTGCATTAAGTGCTGTGAAGAGGCAGTACAAGGGCTCTACGAGCATGTAAGTGGCCTGGATCCAGCTCAGTCAAGGCAGAGGTAGAAGTAACCACGTAAAGCCTCCCTTTATGCTCTGACAAAAGATTAAGCAGGAGTTAACCAAGGTAATTGGCTGTGAGGACAGGGAGAGGGAGGGATGGTGTTGGCTGTGGTGGGAGAGCATCTGAAAACGAAGCAGAATGGCTGAGGCTCCACAAAATGTCAGCAAGCCGTGGTCCTGGGAGAGGAGACAGGCGGGATCTAGATTATATAGCGTCTTGCAAGGTATACTGAGGATTTTGAAGAAACTCATCAGTGAACCTTTTAGTAGTTTTTTATTGGGTATACTTTATTTTTAGAGAACTGTGGTATCATTGACAGAGAATGCTACTGTGGTGCCCCTTATTTGTAATGTTCACTGACAATGAAATTATCCCATACACAAAATAGGAATTAAAGAATGCATTGTTTCTCAGGGTGTACACATTTCTTCCAGAATTTTTCAAAATACCCTGGTCTTGTTTGGTCTTGTCAGAAATTCTTATTTGAAAATATCAATTCAGTTTCCTAATCTGTCTGTTATTTAGAGGTAAGCAATGGTTATTTCATGTTCATTCTAGTTTATATGGAGATTGAGCTTGGGAAGACCAATCTTGCCTGTAAGGCTATGGAGAATTTTCTTTCTAAATCCCTCCAAGATCAGTATTATCCGGCTCTATATCACATTTTGGTAAACCCTGAGTTGTCATTAGAATCAGAATTATTAAACTCTCTTCTTCAAATTTCTCAGAATATTTAGGAATTCCTACAGCAGTGGTTCTCAAATTTCCGTGTGAAATTTGATTCTGTACCCTCAGGTAGAGTTCAGGAATCTGTGTTTTTAGCAATACCTTTGGTGAATTATTTTGCAGGAGATTTATAGATTTGCACTTTGATCATTTCTTTGGAAGCAAAAGGTTTGATCAAGAAAAAGAGTCCCCTGGACTCAGAAAAACTGCCAGGTCTGTGCAAGTAAATTGAGCCTCAGGTTAATCATCTCTAAATGAGAATAGTAAATTCTGTGTATCTACCTTTCCAGAGGTCTATGCTTAAAGTGGACATCCTGATGTAGCAAACTAAAAGTACATGTTCCCACAGTTCATCCTAATTATAACTAAAAACTTGTTGTTGTTGTTTTCCTATTTATCCTTCAGAGGGACTTGAGCCTTTTCAGTATACATGAGCCCAGGAAACTGCCCTGTGATTCTTGTTTCTGCAACCCAAAGTTAGCTAGAATACAGCTAGCAGCAAAATACTTAGACTACTTGGTAGGGTTCTGATAACTTGCATTCTTTTCTGTAACTTGAATTATTTTTTTCACATTAAAATCTTGGACCAGCAAAGGGGCTTAGTAATTGTCAGATTAATCACTGGCCTCAACATATGGCGTCCCCTGTCAGAACTGTCAGCCTCCACACTGTTCATTTCTTGTGTCCAAGTCTAGAAAATGATTTATGTCCACTACAAAAACAGAATTCATTTTTTAAAGCTACTAGTATCATTAGGCGTAAAGGATATTTGTTAATGTATGCACTATGTTTAATAAATGAGTAACTCTGTAGGTAAATCGTCACACTGAAGATAATTGAAGAAAATTAATCCCTGTCATGTTGTAGGAATGCCATATCATGCTGTAAAATTAAGAGATATGTCTTTAGAAGCTCAGATTAAAGTTTTTATTCCTTCTAGATTGGCTGAGGGAAAAATAACTGGTATGTATGTGCGTGTGTGTGTGTATGTGTTTAATATTTTATCACCATAAAGATTAGCTTTCAAAATGTGTTTTAAGAGTACTATGTATGATGTAGGTAGACTCTTTATAAAGTAAATAACTTCTGTGAAATACTGGGTCCTTTTACTCTTACAAGATAGGAAGATTAATCACTATATTGTATGTTTTAGGTCAAACCATGAGCCCAAAGTTATGGTACTATATAGTGATATTTGCTCATTATCACTCAAAGAATCTCTAGTAGTTATTTTCCCTTAATACATGAATTAAAGAATTAGTGTGGAATACACACTTCCCACGCACACACCACCTTCCCCCCACACCCACATGGGTGAGTGTGTGGGCATAGGTGTGTGCTTATGTGTGTGTTCTAGAAGAGCATTAAGTTATTAAGTTGCATATTAAAATTGTTAGTGTCAATTAGAATTTATTTATTGCTGGTTTTTAGTTTTTATAATTAAATGTCTGCTAAAAACTGCCTGGGGAGAAAATGTGCTAGCAGGAAATGTTAGCACTTCATGTTGAAATATTGCCCCATCCTTCTGTAAGAATCGTTCTTTCTACTTTTATAGAAAGACAATAAAAAGATAGAGGCTCTGGGACTTCACAGCAGTCCAGTGGTTAATACTCCGTGCTCCCAATGTAGGGGGCGTGGGTTCAGTCCCTGGTCAGGGAACTAGATCCCACACATGCCATGTGGCACGGCCGAAAAAAATAAAAATAAAGAGGCTCTGCCACCTACATGTGGGAAAAAACAAAACTTTAAGGTGTTAAAATGAATAATGAGGGCTTCCCTGGTGGCGCAGTGGTTAAGAATCCGCCTGCCAATGCAGGGGACATGGGTTCGAGCCCTGGTCCGGGAAGATCCCACATGCTGCAGAGCAACTAAGCCTGTGCACCACAACTACTGAGCCTGCACACCAAGAGCCCGTGCTCTGCAACAAGAGAAGCCACCGCAATGAGAAGCCCGTGCACTGCAATGAAGAGTAGCCCCCGCTCACCTCAACTAGAGAAAACCTGCGTGCAGCAACGAAGACCCAGTGCAGCCAAAAATAAATAAATGAATGAATAAATAAATAAATAAATCTTTTAAAAAAATGAATAATGAGCTGAACTCACTGTAGGAGTATGTAAATGAGGGTAGAATATTAGTATATCCCTGAACAGAGCTAAAGAAAATTTTTTTCTGGGTACTGTAGAATTTAATTATGGAAGACATAGGGGAAAATATGTGTGAAGTGATCTCATATTCTGAGTGGGGAATTATATGTGAAACAATTGCATCACATAATTAAGAAAATGTTTGCAATATTGAAAGTTTGGCTCAACCAGTAACTGTTAAAAATTGGAATAGATTGCTGAGTGTGGACCTGAGAAGTGTTTATGTAAAGACTAGATAAGTCTGTATCAGAGATATTGAAAAAGAGATTCCTGCTTTGCATGGGAGATTCTTACAATTGTGTTGAAATATTTTTCAGTTCTAAGGTTCTGTGTTTCTAAGCATTTATCACATTTGCCAGTACTGTCTTGACTTCTTTTCTTTAAGTTACCTGTTTGATCTAGATATTAAAAAAAAAAATCTGGGGCTTCCCTGGTGGCACAGTGGTTGAGAATCTGCCTGCCAGTGCAGGGGACACGGGTTCGAGCCCTGGTGTGGGAGGATCCCATATGCCGCGGAGCAACTGGGCCCGTGAGCCACAACTACTGAGCCTGTGCATCTGGAGCCTGTGCTCCGCGACAAGAGAGGCCGCAACAGTGAGAGGCCCGCACACCGCGATGAAGAGTGGCCCCCGCTCGCCGCAACTAGAGGAAGCCCTCGCAGAACAGAAACGAAGACCCAACACAGCCAAAAACAATTAAATTAATTAATTTTAAAAAATCTACTAAATACCTAATTTTCCCCTCTTTTCTATCCCTATTGCCTAAGTTCAGATACTCATTCCTTTTAAATTTTTACTAATGTGAGAACCTCAATCAGTCACCCCGTCTCCAAGTTTTTCTCATTCAAGTCCAAGTCTGCTTAAAATTGATCAGTGTCTCCCCATATGTTGAAGAGGGAAATATTAGATCATTAGCACAATATTCATGGATCTGATACTGCTTTTCTTGTTAGCCTCCCCTCCTAGTGCATTCCTTTTTAAAGGAGATTTTATGGACTGAATTGTGCCCTCCAAAATTCACATGTTGAAGCCCCAAGGCCCAATGTGACCATATTTGTGGTAGGGCCTTTAAAGGGGTAATTAAGGTTAAATGAGGTCATAAGGGTGGGGCTGTTGTCCAATAGGGCTGGTGTCTTTTTAGAAGAGGAAGAGAAACCAGGGATGTGTATGCACAGAATAAAGGCTATGTGAGGATATAGTGAGAAGATGGTCATCTGCAAGCCAAGAAGAGAGGCCTCAGAAGAAGCCAAACCTTAATCTTGGTTGGACTTCTAGCCTCCAGAACTGTGCAAAAATAAATTTCTGTTGTTTAAGCCACCTAGTCTGTGATATTTTATTATGGCATCCCTAGGAGAGTAATACAAGGAGCCCATTTTATATTCTCCCTGCAAAGGTCCAGACAATCTTGTTGTCACAACTCCAGGGATGCTGCTGGCACCTATGGGGCAGAGGTAAGGGATGCTGCTAAACATCCTAAACACGTGACAGCCCCACATGCTTAACCATCTGAAATGCCTCCCCTTCTAATCTACACCCTCATCCCAGTGTTGAATTACAACACGCAGCTCATGTTCTCTTCTCAATGAAAAGTTTTTCATCACCTCAAAACAAACAAACAAACAAGCAAGCAAACAAAAACCTTTGCTGCTCACTTCTACATTCACTGCTGTTCTATAGTTTTTAAAAAATCTACGATTACATTTTATTTATCAAATTTTCAATATTAATTATTTGTCTTCCAATGCCTTCTATTCAGAATGTCTGTGAATTTTTTAGTAGTATGTTTTCACGACTTGTTGAAATATATCTTAAAGATATATTTAAAGATCATCTATCATAATAAAGATAATCTATTAAAGATTATTTTAAAGATAATCTATTCTCATCATTTTGTAGGGAATCATAATTCTCAGTGAATTGACCATTTATCCAGGTCTTAATTGTGATACCCAAACTCTTACCTTTCTTTTTTTTTGGAATTTTATTTTATTTTTTTATACAGCAGGTTCTTATTAGTTATCCATTTTATACATATTAGTGTATATGTTTCAATCCCAATCTCCCAATTCATCACACACACACCCCGCCACTTCCCCCCCCTTGGTGTCCATACATTTGTTCTCTACATCTGTGTCTCTATTTCTGCCCTGAAAACTGGTTCATCTGTACCGTTTTTCTAGGTTCCACATATATGCGTTAATATACGATATTTGTTTTTCTCTTTCTGACTTACTTCAATCTGTATGACAGTCTCTAGATCCATCCTCATCTCTACAAGTGACCCAATTTCATTCCTTTTTATGGCTGAGTAATAATACATTGTATATATGTACCACATCTTCTGTATCTATTCGTCTCAAACTCTTACCCTTCTTTCCTATTGATTCCTCCAAAAATCATTTCATTTTACTCACAGAAAATGTTTATTTTATTGTATGTATAAAATGTAAGTTAATATTAAAATGTAACTTACCTTAAGGTGCAATTGTTAGAGATACTTGAGAAAAACTTAGTAAATTTCTATTGGATTAGAAAAAAACATTCTACTTTTTATTATAAATTTAAAATAATAAATATGTGAGTGAGTGTGTGTGTGTGTGTGTGTGTATGTGTGCATCTTAATCAACGTCCTTTGTGGAACAAAGTCAATGTTGAAGATTAGGTTACATTTGGATGCCTCTATCAAATGACACAAGCCAAGTTTTTTGGCCAAAATATGTTGCCTTCATTATCTTTCATTTTCATATGATCTTTACATGTAAATAACGTTTTGACTGTAAATGGATAAATCCTATATTTCCTTGTTATACTCTATATCAATTAGGAAACATTCATATGTTACTAACAGAAATTTGGCTGTAAGAGCTTAAATACAGGAGAGTTTATTCTCTTGCATTAAAAAAATCTAGCAGTTAGCAATCCTAAATTGATAAAAGCATCAGGAAACATGGTATCTTATATTCTACTAAGCCATCATTAGTACATGGCTTCTATCCTCAAGGTTGAAGATGGCCTCGATCTCCAGCTATGACATCCTCTTTTTGAACAGGAGATAAGCACTGGGAAAAGGCCAAAAGGGCATCTGCCAGATACCTTCTCTCTCTTAATAAGCTCTTTAATAAGCATCATAATAACATCTACTTTTATCTCACTGGCCACTCCTAGTGTGAAGGGAAGCTTGAAATGTAGTCTTTTTGGTGGAGACCTTGTCATCTTTAATGAAATCAGGTCTTTGTTACTATGTAGAAGAAAGTACGTATTACCTAGTCAGCCATCAGTCTTTGCCAATATATGCTTTATTATTATTTTGCTTCTCTTTAGCTATTTTCAACTTGTTAAGGGGACATGTTCATAAGGTCTATCTTGGTATAATTAAGGTGTTTTAATCTTTGGTTACATACTGTACTCTTAACTCTAACATTTATTATTGAGCACACTTGGCACTTGTCTCAAGAAAATTAATGGAAAAAATGAAAAATATTCCATTTTATTTCTGAAAAAGGTCATGTAAATCTGAGGGTGATACATAGAATCTTTACATATAAATCAGTGAATATAATGCATAAATTCTTGTTTTCATATGTGTAAAATCTAGAACACACAACAATTTAGAAAGTGATTATCATTTGAAGAAATAGTGGTAAAAGTCATTGGTGTATGATTGGCCATAGGGTCAGATTATTTTTTCTGCAGTTAACATTAATCATTATTTTTTTTAGGAACTTAATTGAATGTTGTGCAAAGGATGTATTGTAATTAATTTTCTTTAAATACAGTTTTCAAATGGACTATGTATAACTTTATCACATATGACAATTTAAACATATCTAAAAAAAATCTTCAGGTTCCTTCTCAAATGATTTTGTTTTCTCACAGTTATCTGATGTTCAGAGTTGCAAAAGAGTATCCATTTGCAGTGCATGAATTTTGTTCTATGAAGAATACAATTTTGAGTCTTAAGTTACAAAAGCAAAAGGAAAAGGGGATGAAGGAGGCAACGTTTTGAGTGAGGCAGAGATATTTTCATGCTGAAGACCCTTTCACTAAGTCTTAGCCCTTAGTGTTTCAGTCCTAAATAAAGAAAGGTTGAATATGGGCTTCTTTCAGATAAGTAACGCTGGCAAGGTTTATGCCCATCCAAGGTCTGTTAAACCCTCTGTTCAAGGCGGTGAATATTCTATGTGTATTTCTCATTCTGCAGTTAGGCTGTTCATGCATGATAATAGAAAGCTAAAGGGATTAAGACTCCTTTTTATGCCTTCTGATCCTATATTATTGTGTGTCTACCCATCCGTATATTTCATTAAACATTATTCTTTTCTAAGGGCATTGGCAAATGACTAGTATAACTTTTTGTAAGATTTTTTTTTTTTTTGGCTTAAACAACAGGAACAAAAATCTTTTACCATGACTATTACACTAATCTAGTAATTTATACTTTCTCAAATAAATAGGTAGACATAATCAGTTGAAGTTATCAAATATATATTTGAAATCGATATTGATATAATTTTATAGTTACTTCTCATGCTGTTTAAATATAATCATCTTAAATTTCAAAGTGATGAAAATCTTCAAAGTGATTGAAATTCACATTAAAATTTTCAGCACAACATTGTAAAATAAATGACGTTGTAAATTTTTTCTGTATCATGATTTTCTAAATGCACAATTATCTTTCTGCACTCTTATTTTTTAGAATATTTGAAACCAATTTTTCATGTATTTTTCACTGTTTACAATTTTACTATTGGGCTTTTGTTCTTCAAACATAACTTCTACATTTGTCAATAGTGTATTAGGATATTTGGATATGTTCTATATATTGATCTAAATGCGTTATACATATTTTTTCGTATTACAATTTCATATATGCTACAAGGGCATATGTAAAATTCATCGAGCCATACACTTAAGATATGTACCTTTTATAGTTGTATATATGAATAAAATTTTAAGATACATAGAGAAGTTATTTTTTTGTATCATGTGATAAAATTATCTCATAAAATGAATGATATATTGTTATTGCTAATTTTTAATTTTAAGTATAAGGACTTTTATGTATTTAATTTTGGTATTCTTAATGCCTAGTACAGTATAGAAACTTCATAAATGTTTACTGATTGAACGAATGAAGAATCCATTGTAACAGGAAAGTTGTACTTTTCATTATTATCAGTTTACAGATCTATATATGACAATGAATCATGTTCAGACATGATTATTGTCCTCAAAGGGCTTACAATTATACTATATTATTTGTGTAAAGCTCTTATTTTTTTCTTAGTAAATATTTTCGTTAGGAATTTGGGGTTTATTGATACTCAGATCACTCTCCTAATTTTTGTTAGAATGTTACTTTTGAAATAATACTTTTGCAAATTCTCATTTGTTTAGGGTCTTTATTCTCTTATTATCATAAATTTAAATCTGAAAAGGCTTTGTGCTTTGAATGATAATTTTACAAAATCAAGACTATGGAAAACACCTATTTATGTATTATCTATCTTTTTATCTCATACATTTATTTTCATAAATAAGTACTCAACATCTGTTTTCACATATTACCTCATCTATAAAATTACCATCTGAGATTCAAAAATAGGCTTCACAGATTCCCTTATTATTGTGTATACATGTTACTGTTAGTAGAACCCCTAACAATTTTATTCAAAGTTTATTTTCTTTTCAATAATAATTTGAAGATGTTTAATAACTTGTTTATTAAGCCTATGTGATTAGATAGCATATTCTTGAGGTAGACTTGGAAATGTATGTGGAAAGACACAGTTACAAACTAGAGAGGGCAGTATACATCATATATGATGAAGGGGAAAAAGGAAAAATGAGAAAGAAAGTTGGTGACCTGGAGGGTTGAAAGTAGGATTGCTTAGGATGAGGAATTGGTTTTGTGGAGAGATTCAGGTCTTCATCTTCAAAGAGAATGTGGATTAGTGCTAAAAGAAGTGATAGAGAGTGGGGCTGCTTAATTTCATGGAGGAGTTTTTCAGCAGAATAGAAAATAAAGGTTTTCCAAGCGTTTTGTAAAGATAAAATGAGGTAATTCTCCAAAGTGTTTTGAAAACTGAAGGTTATATAAATGTCTCTTTTCCTTTTTCTCCTCCCCCGCCCTTCTCCTTATCCCCCTCTCCCTTCCCCTCCTCCTCCTTACACTTTATTGGTGAGATTTTGAATTAATATAATATCTTGCTTTTAATATATAAGTAGCTTGAGATATGTTGTGATTGTAAATTTTAATATATTCATGATGACTTTTGCTCATTTTACTGAACTTTTGAATAGTTCCAAAGAAAATGCCATGAAAGCACAATTCGCAATAACTACAGAGTCGGTTTTAAATGCTTCTTTTCTAGAATTTGGATTGACTTAGAAGTATTATTTTAACCTTCAAAAATGGCAATTTTACGTGATTCTATTCAAAAATGGCCATTTTACGTGATTCTGTCTTACAGATCACTCTTAGCAGTTTTGCAAGCATGGGTTTGTCAGACTATCTCAAAATGCTATCAAAGCGCTAACAAACAAGTGAAAAAGAGAATTCTGTATTGTTTCCTTACTAGGTATTTTTATTTAAAAATTTGAACAAAATGACCTATAGACTTAAAAGCCAACTAGTAACAGTCTCTGAATATTGAGGTGAATCATTTCAAAGATTAAGAATAGGAAATACATTGTTTTCATTTAAGATGTTTTGACTTCATTTAAAATATTTATTTATGTAATTCCATGTTGTTAAATTAAAAAATCTGCAACTTCAACTTTCCTTCCTCCTATTTGTAATGGTATTGGTAATAGGGGGAAAAATGTTTGTTTCACCACCAAATTAACGTTTTCCCTCATGTTTCTTAATATTAACAAACAACTATCTGGACTTTACCCAGAGTATGACCTTTATTTGATGTGATTTTTTTATGATATCAATTTGTACATCGACGTCACATTTCAACAAACTGAATTTAATTCTGTGGATTTGGATAATAATATGTTTCTAAGATATTCATTTGATTATCTTCAGCTCTATCACTATATTATATGTAAATGTATAGTCTCAAGACATTTTTAAAAGCTTATTTTCAAACTGATATGAAATTCCAACTTGGTTAAACATTTTAAAATGCACGTCCATATATGATTATTATTTACAACTACGTAGGTGACTATCTTTTCTAATTTTAAATGTAATGCATTTTAATACGAATGGCATGTCATCTAGTCAGGCAAGTAACATTCATGAATTTATCCTTTTATTTTTAAAGATTTTAATAAAATTAAGTATATATGTATAAAATTCTGAGATTAACACATTTTTGAATTGATAATGTTATATTTATCATTAAAAATATAAAATGGCACAGTAATATGAAATATTTGAAATATCTTAGGAAAGTCACACCTTAGTATTTGTTAATAGTCTGACATTACTTAAAAAGTAAGAATTGTGATATATTTGGGCAACTAGAAGTTATGTCTGGAATTCCTTTTACTAATTCAAGTTACTATTGATCCAAATGCAGTGGAAAATAGCAAACCAGGTGCCAAATATGATCCATGTGAAAGCATTTTCCCCTGGAGAAATATTTTTCTCTCTTCAAGGGTAGCAGTAAAGATCTTGATCTGGTGGCCTGAGCTATGTCATCTTTTTTTAAGATAGTTTAAAAGTCATTTGCTTTGCTACGAAAGTGAATTATGTGGTGTTAAGTACTGCAGTAGCACCATTAAACATTATGTCATCAATCTTCTTAAGATGTGGAAAGGTCAGTGTCCAAAAGGCCATTTTTTAATTCCCATTTTAACTCCAAGCTGAAGGCAGTTTTCACTGTCTTCCTTTTTTTCTACAACTGATATAATCCAGCAAAGAATAAAAGCCTCCCAGCACTACCCAGGCATATTCAGCCAAAATCCAAACATTATGGAGATTGTCTTTAAAATATAGACAGAGATTCTTTATGTTTTTAATTTTTTTAAGATCCACCTTGATTTTCTTCTTCTTCTTTTTTTAAGTTATTTTTTATTGGAGTATAGTTGCTTTACAATGTTGTGTTAGCTTCTACTGTACAGCAAAATGAATCAGCCATACATATACATATATCCCCTCCCTTTTGGATTTCCCTCACATTTAGGATACCACAGTACATTATGTAGAGTTCCCCGTGCTATACAGTATGTTTCCATCAGTTTGTCTTTAAAATAGCGACAAGCAGATGGAGCTGTCTCCAAAGTTGAATAGTAATATTAGCATCAGGTAGCTAAGATGCAGCCACAATATTAAAATTTCCTGGAATTCTTTGGATTTGTAATTAGTAGAAATATATTGTGAAGTTGCTTGTTCAAAATAATCTCTCTAATGTAATTTTAGGAATAAACATAATATTGAATTTTGTATTCTCTTATAGAAATTAGAATTTTTGTTTGTTTGCCCAGATACCTTTTGGGAGAATTGAGGAGGAGAAAAATAAATAGAAGAAAGAATTTATTTTAGTTCTAAGTCAGTCAGTATTCCAACCAACCGAAAAATAAAATTTTCTGCTTTGAGTACTACCTTTAAAAATAGACTATATTTAAAGACATCCTGGTAGAATTGATCTTTATTCTTCCTATATTGCTTTAATCAGTTAAAGAAACCATGTCACAAAAGAGATATTCCTGGGGTTTTGTTATTTTCTGTGTGTGTGTGTGTGTGTGTGTGTGTGTCTGAGCTTTTCCAATTCTTTTTTTCATGTTTGATATAATCCTCTGGTTGATTTTTTTTTTTTGAAAAATACTGTCAAACTTACAAAGAGACAAGAAACAGTAGTTACCATAGATTGTTGAATACCTTTTATGTACTTTAGTTTTTTAAAAAACCTGTTTCTAAAAACTCTAAATTGTAAATTGACATTTTAATACCTGATCATAGAAGCATTTCTTGTTTTCAAAATGACAGGGCTGGAACATACGGTTTAAATATAACATTAGGAATGTCAGAACTGGCAATGCCTTGCTAAAAATTTTAAGGTATTTAACAAATGCAAAAGTGTTTAAAGAAAAGGGGTAGGTGATGGTGAAATCTAAGAAGTAAAAAAGCAGACAACTCTATACAAGCCATATTAATCTATTCACTGTCCTGAAGCTTATTCGTTTCTCTTAAATTCATGATATTATCCCTGCTTAAACTTCTTGTCTTTTATCTAAATATCTATCGACTTCTTGTCTCTTACATATGCCTTCCCTGTTTAAGCCAGCTATTGACCTGGATCTCAGTTTTAATGTAGATAATAAATAATATTATAGATCCTCCTCTTTTTAGGTTGGACAGCTGTAGGTAAGAGGAATTTAGAGACCTATACATTTATAATATATGCTTTGAAAATGAGAGGGTTTGAACAATATTTTGTTCTGAGTTCATATGTTTATCTTAAATATCTATCACTCAAGGTATTTATAAACTCTATATGTTATATTAATTTTATGTTCTTTTTAGTCCCTAGACTAGGGATGTAACCATTGCAAGCACTCAAGGATATTTAAATAAATGGGAAGAAAGGCATGGCATCAATAAGATTAAATTCAAATACTGAGAACCCCTGTTCTATGCAAAAAGGGCAAGATACAATGACGGTAAGGCATCAATATATAAACATAAAAATGAAGGTAGATTTTAGGCTGCTGACACTGTTAAAAGACATTATTTAAGGGTTTGAATTGGAAAAAGAAAAAGAAAAGAAAAGCTGTCATTTGGTGTTAGTAATCATTATTACATACATTAAGAGACTAGAGATTCTCTAGTTTTGATATTTTGATATTCTCTAGTTTTGATATTTTGATATTCTCTAGTTTTGATATTCTCTATTTTGATATTTCAACATAGATATTTTGATTTCAGACATATCATATATATGTGAAAATAAGTCATAATTTTTAGATCTTGCCTAATAACTACGGTGATTTAATTTTATGCAGCATTCACTGACAATTGTGCCTGATGAGCTATTAAAAATGTATAAATCAAACAGGCTTATATTTAGAAGTACTGAAAAAAATTACAGGGCAAACATGTTAACATTGCAAATATGGCTCTAGGATTGAATACTGTTGGTATTAAATTCAATCAGGATTTCCCTTTGTGATGTCTTCCTAGTATTATTACGAATATGCCGGACTTAAAGGAACCGCTGCCAGGAACATGGGATTAAGTTGCATATATACACTCCCTAAGAGACCCTTAGAGATGATTTTCAAGAACAAAGGATTACCTTTGAAAGACTGGTTAGTGTCCATTGAACTTTCCCTCTCAAAATTTACATTCATCAGAAAGAACTTTCTGGGAAGTCTCTCTTCCTTAATAAATCCAGATTCATCAACTACTTTATATAATGTTGTAGTACTCACAGTTGAATTGTTAATTAGTATGTGGAAATACTGTTCCCACCCAATAGATAGGACTGCAAACTAGATGTTCTCCTTTTTTGTACTTGGTCTACAACTAGGATATAGGGTTACCAAGTCAGCAAGGAATATGCACTTTGTATGCAACTTGCATGACCATGAATTAACTGAGATAGTAAACAATAATTTATGTGCACCCAGCTAACTCAGTTGGTAGAGCATGAGACTCTTAAACAACAATTTATAAGTGTTTGTTAGGGTTGTCATAACAAAATATCACACACTGGGAGACTTAACTGACACATTTTTTTTCACATTTTTGAAGGTTTCAAGTCCAAGATCAATGTCATCAGATTTGTTGTCTTCTGAGGCCTCTTTCCATGGCTTGCAGTTGGCCACCTTCTTGCTGTGGCCTCAAATGTCTTTTTCTATGTGAATGTGCATCCCTAATGTCTCTGTGTCCAAATTTCTTCTTCTTAGGACACCAGTTAGATTGGATTAGGATCCACCCTAATGGGCTATTTTAACTTACTTCTTTAAAGACCCTATTTCCAAATACAGTCACATTCTGAGATATTGGAAGTTGGGGCTTCAACATATGAATTTAGGGGAACACAATTCAGCCTATAACAATAGGAAAATGTTTCCCAACAGACTAGGTCAAATTCTTCTGTTATATGCTTTTAAGTGACCTCTAATTCTCTATATAATTATGTACAATTGTATTTAAACAGTTACACACTTTGGTTCTTAATGCCTATTATGCTTAAACAAACATATTTTTACTGTATCCCTAGCACCTTGTATATACCTTGCACATAGTAAGAGTTCATAAATATTATGGTTGAATGGACAAATTATAATTGCTATAATTAATATAACTTTTATTTGCATTGTATCTTTAACAATCCTCTCTCATATGCCACATCATATGATCCTCAAATAAGACTCTAATTAGGTAATACCAATACCCCATTTATATATATAAAGAAAGAAAAATAATATTCAATAACTGAGTAAGTCAGTTAAGGATATCTGTGAATTAGATATTTGATCCTGAGTCTCTGACCCCTAATACCATATTTTTCTAAAACAGGATTTAAAAATTCTACAGTTATACTAACTAGGGAACTGGCATAGCAAAGGAAATGTCAGTAAGGAAGACAACAAAAATAACAAAAGAAATTAACACAAAAATACTTAAAAAGGAAGAAAGAAACAGAGATAACATACCTAGTAAAGCAACCTAAGAAAGCACCTGTGGGATGAGAAATAAAAATAATGGAGCAAGGAAATAAAGTTATAAATGAATCAATGTTGTGGATTTACACAACATGCTAAAATAATAGTGTATGCAAATGGGAAGTACAGTAGCACATGTATCAATGAGGAGGGCATATAAGTTGAGGAAGAAGTTTACCTTGCATGCGTATGGTTTAGAATTACAACGAAGAATTTTTATATTGCTGCCATTTATAATCTGTTAGAATTAGTGTCATAATCATTTGATACTTGTAAGCATCCATAAACAAAGTATTAGATGTAATGGGAAGACTGTCACCTTCAGTATGTAACAGTGGAGAAAAAAGTCTAGAAAGGCATGAAGCCAGATCAGCTGTTTATGGTACACTGGGCTGTCAGCACTTTGACATGATGCTTGGGTCACTCTAGGCCAGATCTAGACACAAATTATTTCCCAAGCGTTTCCCATGTAATAGCATGATGGTTAAAGTCCTAGGTTGAAGTCTTAAAACACAGAAAAAATGATTTAGATCTGAATAATGGCCCCACTTTTTATTAACTGAAACTGTGCTTGATTACTTAAACTTTCTTAGCTTTGGTTTCCTCATCTGGAAATATAATGATAACCACAGTGCCCATCTTGAATGGTTGTTCATTGGTTAAAATATATAATGCATATAAAATTCCTAGCTGTCACCTGATTCATTAATTATTGTTACACAAAAGGGAAAATAAGCATTATTCTTCTAATGCATTACCTATAGCTGTATTACAGTGTTTTTATTTCATGCAACATTGTGTCTTTAAGAAATAATGTGCCACGTCAGTCATAAGAACTGAGCCCCTGAGAAATGTACACAACACACACTGTTTCATTCAATTATTGAGAGTATTTCCCAACGAATCCTATCTCTGTCAATCGTTTATCTTGTGGATAACTTCTGGTCTTGTAACGCATTGTCTTAAAAGTTTAACATATGTTTATAGTATTATGCTAAGTTTATTGCATATTAACCATATGGATAACATTTTGTTATTTCTCTGTGCAAGTAATTGATTTGTACCATAATCTCTGAGCAAAGTGTTTCTGCTTCTCTCTTGAATTCTTGAAATCCCACTTCAGTGTAAAAATTGCATATAACTATTTAAAACCTATGTTTTACCATGTAGATTTTTGTTTTCTTTTAAATCATATATTATGTTTTCATAGCCAAGATTTAAACCTGGGCACTCTGTCTCCATGGTCAATGCCAAACATGTATACAATGAAAACCATCTTGTCTCTTTTAGTGCTGCATAATACACTAATTTTTATGCAGTCAAATGTGCCAATATTCTTTTTATAGTTTCTGTTTTACGCGTCTTGACCCAAGGTTAAAATTCTCCTGTTTTTCTTCTACTCACTTTATAGTTGTGCTTCTTAAAAAACCTGACTTTATTTTTTAGAGTAGTTTTAGGTTGATAGCAAAACTAAAGTGAAAGTACACAGAGTTCTCATATACCCCCTTGCTACACACACGTACAGCCTCCTCCACTATCAACATTACCTGCCAGAGTGATACATTTGGTACAGATAATGAGCCGACATTGATGTATCACCCAAAACCCGTATTTTACATTAGGGTTCACTCTTGGTATTGTACATTCTGGTGATTTTGACAACAGTAAGGCAAAGGTGCATTCATCACAGAGTATCAGGTAGAGTTTCACTGTCCTAAAATCTTCTGTGCTCTTGCTATTCATCCTTCTTTCTCCCCTAACCCCTGGCTAGTTGTGATTTTTATGTTATAAAATCTTTACACTATCCAGGATGGTATCATAATCATTGTTCTTGCCAAAAAATCCAATGATGTTCTTTTAGGTGTGTAGTCCATTGCAACAATACCATTTATTGTGTAATTAATTCTATATCTATTGCATTGAAAAACTACAATTTTCAAATTAAGTTCCCAGTAAATACTTGGATCTATTTGTGAGCTCCCTGTTCTTTCCTACATCTATTTTTTTTTATTCTTCTGAGAATGCCATATTGTTTTGGTTATAGTGCCTTTAAAGTAAGTTTTTAAAACAGGTAGAGAAAATGGCTCCATAGTATTCTCTGCTTGTAAAGTAGCTTCAACATTCTTTCTCATTTGTGTTCCCAAGAGAACTTTAAATAATACATTCTAATCCCATCACACACACACATATACACACACAAAGCCATTGATATTTTGTTTGGAATTGATTTAAAATTAAACATCACTTTTGGAGCACTGACATTTAGAGCTTTCTCCTCTGATATTTTGGGTACTGCCACCAACAGTAATGAGAGTTAATTCTGATTCTCATTTTTAATGCATATATGTAATAAAATACATATACACTATATGCATAGGTTTATACATACATATACCACATTCGTACAAGTGCCATATTTCTGTTTTGTATGTATGTATCTATGTTTTGGATGTCATTTGAATATTAGAGGTGAATATCATGTCACCATAAAAATGAAATGTAATTTTTATTTCTTCATTATTAATACTTATACAGCTTGTTTTCTTGAGTTGTTGGATTTGATAAGATTTCCCAGAGTGTTAAACAGTCATTAAAGTCTAGCATTCTTATGTTTGTTATAATTTGTTTGGCAAAGCTTTTAGTATTTTGAAATTTAACATGAATTTTGTGTAAGAATTTTAAAATATATATATAAATATTTTTATGTTTTAAAAATCTTTTAGAGTTTATTAAAATTATGAATAGCTGCTGAATTTTATCCAATATAAAATATATTTGTACCATTATAGCTTTTTATATTTAAGCATTGCTGCAATAAAATATATTCAGGGAATCCTTTAATATGGACATGCCCTTGCATTCGGGGCTTAAATCTATTTGGTTCTGTTGCATTATTCTAATGCACTGCAGGAATGATTTTCTAATATTTTATTTGGAATTTTTAATCTATATGTATGACATTAACCTATAAATGTTTTTCCCTCTATTTTATTTGCTGTTGTTCTTAGGGCTTTGCTAGCTTTGTAAAATGATTTAGGAATCTTCCCATCTTTTAAAAAATAATCTGAATAACTTTGACTACAATGAGGCTCACCTCGTCCTTTTTTTTTTTTTTTTAACATCTTTATTGGAGTATACTTGCTTTACAATGGTGTGCTAGTTTCTGCTTTATAACCAAGTGAATCAGCTATACCTATACGTATATCCCCATATCTCCTCACTCTTGCGTCTCCCTTACATCCTCCCTATTCCACCCCTCTAGGTGGTCACAAAGCACAGAGCTGATCTCCCTATGTTATGCGACTGCTTCCCACTAGCTGTCGGTTTTACATTTGGTAGTGTATATATGTCCATGCCGCTCTCTCACTTCATCCCAGCTTACACTTCCCCCTTCTGGTGTCCTCAAGTCCATTCTCTGGGTCTGCGTCTTTATTCCTGTCCTGCCCCTAGGTTCATCAGAACCATTTTTTTTTTTTTTTAGATTCCATATATATGTGTTAGCATATGGTATTTGTTTTTCTCTTTCTGACTTACTTCACTCTATATGACAGACTCTAAGTCCATCCACCTCACCTACAAATAACTCAATTTTGTTTCTTTTTATGGCTGAGTAATATTCCATTGTATATATGTGCCACATCTTCTTTATCCATTCATCTGTCAATGGACACTTAGGATACTTCCATATCCTGCCTATTGTAAACAGAGCTGCAGTGAATATTGTGGTACATGACTCTTCTTGAATTATTGTTGTCTCACGGTGTATGCCCAGTAGTGGGATTCCTGGGTTGTTTGGTAGTTCTATTTTTAGTTTTTTAAGGAACCTCCATACTGTTCTCCAAGGTGGCTGTATCAATTTACATTCCCACCAACAGTGTAGGAGGGTTCCCTTTTCTCCACATTTAATAAACCCTTTCCAGCATTTATTGTTTTGTAGACTTTTTGATGATGGCCATTCTGACTGGTGTGAGGTGATACCTCATTGTAGTGTTGATTTGCTTTTCTCTAATGATTAGTGATGTTGAGCATCCTTTCATGTGTTTGTTGGCAATCTGTGTATCTTCTTTGGAGAGATGTTTATTTAGGTCTTCTGCCCATTTTTGGATTGGGCTGTTTGTTTTCTTGATATTGAGCTGCATGAGCTGCTTGTAAATTTTGAAGATTAATCATTTGTCAGTTGCTTCATTTGCAAATATTTTCTCCCATGCTGAGGGTTGTCTTTTCGTCTTATTTATGTTTTCCTTTGCTGTGCAGAAGGTTTTAAGTTTCATTAGGTCCCATTGTTTATTTTTGGTTTTATTTCCATTTCTCTAGGAGGTGGGTCAAAAAGGATCTTGCTGTGATTTATGTCATAGTGTGTTCTGCCTGTGTTTTCCTCTCAAAGTTTTATAGTATCTGGCCTTACATATGGGTCTTTAATCCATTTTGAGTTTATTTTTGAGTTTATTCTGTGTATGATGTTAGGGAGTGTTCTAATTTCATTCTTTTACATGTAGCTGTCCAGTTTTCCCAGCACCACTTATTGAAGAGGCTGTCTTTTCTCCATTGTATATTCTTGCCTCCTTTATCAAAAGTAAGGTGACCATATGTGCATGGGTTTATCTCTGGGCTTTCTCTCCTGTTCCATTGATCTATATTTCTGTTTTTTTTTTTGCCAATACCATACTGCCTTGATTACTGTAACTTTGTAGTATAGTCTGAAGTCCCGGAACCTGATTCCTCCAGCTCCGTTTTTCTTTCTCAAGATTGCTTTGGCTCCTCGGAGTCTTTTGTGTTTCCACACAAATTGTCAGTTTTTTTGTTCTAGTTCTGTGAAAAATGCCATTGGTAGTTTGATAGGGATTGCATTGAATCTGTAGATTGCTTTGGGCAGTACAGTCATTTGCACAATAGTCATTCTTCCAATCCAAAAACATGGTATATCTCTCCATCTGTTTGTGTCATCTTTAATTTCTTTCATCAGTGTCCTATAGTTTTCTGCATACAGGTCTTTTGTCTCCTTAGATAGGTTTGTTCCTAGGTATTTTCTTCTTTTTGTTGCAGTGGTAAATGGGAGTGTTTCCTTAATTTCTCTTTCAGATTTTTCTTCATTAGTGTATAGGAATGCAAGAGATTTCTGTGCATTAATTTTGTATCCTGCTACTTTACCAAATTCATTGATTAGCTCTAGTAGTTTTCTGGTAGCATCTTTAGGATTCTCTGTGTATTATATCATGTAATCTGCAAACAGTGACAGCTTTACTTCTTCTTTTCTGATTTGGATTCCTTTTCTTTCTTTTTCTTCTCTGATTGCTGTGGCTAAAACTTCCAAAACTATGTTGAAAAATAGTGGTGAGAGTGGATAAGCTTGTCTTGTTCCTGATCTTAGTGGAAATGGTTTCAGTTTTTCACCATTGAAAACGATGTTGGCTGTGGGTTTGTCATATATGACTTTTATTATGTTGAGGTAAGTTCCCTCTATGCCTACTTTCTGGAGGGGTTTTATCATAAATGGGTGTTGAATTTTGTTGAAAGCTTTTACTGCATCTGTTGAGATGATCGTATGGTTTTTCTCCTTCAGTTTGTTAATATGGTGTATCACATTGATTGATTTGTGTGTACTGAAGAATCCTTGCATTCCTGGGATAAACCCCACTTGATCATGGTATATGACCCTTTTAATGTGCTGTTCGAATCTGTTTGCTAGTATATTGTTGAGGATTTTTGCATATATGTTCATCAGTGATATTGGCCTGTAATTTTCTTTCTTTGTGACATCTTTGTCTGGTTTTGGTATCAAGGTGATGGGAGGCTCACCTCTCCCTTAAACATTAATTAGGACTCTGCCATGAAACCACAGAGAATAATTTTGGCTGTATGCCATTGATAGATTTTTCCTTTTTGTTCACTTTTCCATAGTTTGTAACTTCCATTTTGTTTTACTTCTTCATCTGTTAGAGGCATAATTTTTAATTTGCAAGAGCTTTTTAAATTTATTTTTATTTTATTCCATGATCAAATAATATAACTGAAAGTAGGTAATTTTAGGAATTATTTAAAGTGTGTGTGTGACCAAATAAGCAGTTTTTCTACTAAATGTTTAGTGGTCATGAGGCCATAAAATTCTGAGTCTGTATTCTGAAAATAGCAATTGAAAGAACTTTTTAATTATTATTAAAATTCTGTAATTTTACTTTTATTTAAAAAAGTGAAACACCACCTTATATCTGGGTGTTTTTATCTTATGTATTTCATTATTATATTTGAAACAAAACAGTAGTCATTTTTATCTTCTTTTAGAATTATACCTTTTGTTATTACAAACTGCATTATACTTTGTTTTTATTGACTCTGGGCTTATACACCAAATTACCTGACACTAATATCACCACTTCTACTCTCTTTCACACCTTTTTTTTTTCTACAGTTGCCTGATGTCATCATCATCCTTTTATTGTCATTTATCACTTGTATTTTCAGATGTGATTTTACAAATAGTCAATGGCTATATTTTGACTTTGAAAGCAATTTGGGCCTTTATTTTTAATAAGGTTACTTACAAAATTTTATTTAATGAAAAATAATATTTGCTGTATTCCTTTCATCCTACTATCTTTAAGAAAAAAATTGCCTTTTTCCTTTACTTCTTCTGTTGGTTCATCAACTTTGTTTATAATCACTTTCATTCTAACAGTTATATTTGTCTAGATTTCTGTACTTACATATAGAAGTGAAAAAATTCACCTTGCCTATTGCCAAAATATCTGAAATGCTCACTTCCCTCATCAAGATGGAAACATTAGATACCTCAATCCTGACTTTCTTTTTCTACTTCTGAGTTCTGTTAAATAGTTTTAAAATAGAGTTTTACTCTATTATTAAGTCTTCCTAGAAAATTTTAAGGTATGTTTACGATGTTTTATAAATTCTTACTTAATATTTATGTTATGGATCTCAGTCACATTCTCATCAATTTATATGTAACTAGGGATTATAGAAAATCTATTGCTCACTCCTCTTCTTGTATTCATCATTTTTCATTATCTTAATCTAATTTTTGTTTTGTGGAAATAGTACTGGATTATTTACCTTAAACATGGTTAGGGATGGTATATTTTATGTATACATTACACACAAAAAGTGTCCTTTTCCTTTCATGAAAATGATGTCTTGGCTGGTGTGCTGAATAACTTTCCTTTATGAATACTGCGTACACCTTTTTCTTCTTTGCTCTGTGCCCTGGAAAGCTGTACTATATGGACTACATTAATAGGATTTTGCCCTTTGGCTTCCTGAGGATTTTGCCAAAAGGGAGGAACATGAAATCAGCCTGTTTCTTCTCTTAGCTTTATCCCTGTGGGGTCACTGTAGCCTGGCTACATCTTTTGACTGAAGATTATAGCGTCGATGATGAGATCCTCTCCACAGGGTTCTCTCTTTCTAGATTCCAGGAACTACTCTCTCGCATTACTCCTTCAGACCTGGGAGGTAACCATGCCCTAGGGTACTGAACTCTGCTTTGTTGTTTTTCTTATATCTGCCCATACTTTTTAAAGTAGTCCCTTCCTCATTTTTCAGCATTTGTACCATTTTTACCACTTAAGTTTACCTTATTATTTTTGCTTGGCCCTTGACTGATACAGCTGATTCTTCTTGTAGGCCTGGCTGTTAGGGCCTATTGGTGGATTATCAGGCAAGAGAAAATAATGTTGGACTGAGCATGGTAAATAGACTCCCAGACTGTCAGGAACCTCTGTGTTGAAGTATGAAGGGAGGGAAAACAAGTAATGTTCTGGTTTCTCTAGGTCAAGATATGGAGGGGCAGGTTCAGCCTGGCACTATAATTCCTCTCTAGTGTTACAAAGCAAAGTAGGGGAGCAATCCCCATATGTTGAAGGCATTCATCTGTGTTGTATGTCTTGCTGCTGGCCCCTACATTTGGCCACCATGAGACTGAGGTCTTCACTTTGGGATCTGCTGGAGTGGCAACCCTCCTCATAGTGTTTCCCACAGTGCCTGTTCCTACCCTCTCTTTCTGAAACCTTAAGTCTCAGTTGTATCCAAAATCTTCTCCAGGTTTCAACAGTAGCCTATGGTTAGCAGAGGCAACAGGGCAGAATATGACCATGTAACCCCACAGTAAGCAATTCCCTTGCATTTATTTGATGACAGAGGAAAAAAAAACTGTAATGTTTTCTAACAACAAGGCAAGCAGATATCGCAAGATATGATGTGTGGGCAAATAAAGAGAACAGATGTCTTCTTCATCTCATTATCTGTTTGTGGGGACGTTGCCCTGGTTCTGACACTGTCGTCACCAGGCTCCTTTGTTCCAGTGGGAGAAACTTAGAAATAGAGCCTCAGAATAGTTTTGAATCAATAGAAATGGTATTATTGCTGTACATTTCTGTCTTATTAATATGCAAAAGCTTGTGTGAATCCAAAAGAGATAGAAGAATAATTCAAGTAAGAAAACACAAGACTTCCCTCAAAGATCGAAGAGATAGCATAGAACGATTTATTGTTGGCTACCTATTTTGAAGGTAATATTTGTTGACAAAGAAATATCAGGGTCTTTTTTAGAGACTTTTTCTGCCTTGAAGGATGCTCTGATTTGTTGGTGTTTAAGTCCTCTTAATATAATGGCATTTTTCCCCTACAAAATTTAAGGGAGAGAAAAACAAAACAAATAATTGGTGGCTGTTAAATGAAGCTGACATTCTGTTTCTGATTTTATAGTGAGAATTACAATTTGAGGAACTCAGTATCACTTTGTAACCAAAATAATGTGATGCAATTCAAGAGTTTTCCTGGAGTCCCTGCTAGATATTACACGTTTTGTTATATCACAGAGTTTTAACACATATATAAATAAAAGCCTAATAATAGATACAGTGGTAAACATAGCAAAGATGGGGAAGGAAATCCATTATTTTGATGTCATTTTTGTTTTATCTTTTCCTAACAGTTGATACTCTTCCTAATAGTAAATAACGCATATGTTATAAGAAAAATTTGTATCTCCAGTAGTTCAGATATGTTTCACACCAACCCCTGTCCTTCTATCCATCATGACCTTTCCTCTGTCTATGCCATGTTAAATTCAATGGAAAGACTTTCAGAACATTTTATTTTTTACTTCCATCTGGAACCCAGTCACCTGTTAGCCTTAAGTTGGCATGAATGAAAATAGTTACTCGTATTCCATGTAATGCTAAAAAATATAGAGCAGTAAGATTTTGGTGTATTCATTTCTGAGGGCTTTGTAACAAAGTAATACAAACTGGGTGGATTAAACAACAGAAATTTATTCTCTCTCAGTTCCGGAGGAAAGAAGTATGAAATAAGAGGTTCACAGGGCTACATTCCTTTGAAGCCTCTGGAGATGGATTGATCTTTTCCTTTTTCACCTTCTGGTAGATCCAGGCATTGCTTGGCTTGTGGCAGCATCACTCCAATGTCCGCCTCTGTCTGCACTTCCCTGACTTCCTTGTGTCAGTGTCTTCACTTGGTGTCTTCCTCCCTGTGTGTGTTTATGCTTAAATTTCTCTCTTCTTATAAGGACACCAATCAAATATGATTAGGACCCACCCTAATGACCTTGTCTTAACTTGATAACATCTACAAAGTTTGTTTCCAAAAAGGCTGCATTCATAGACACGAGGGATTAGGTCTTCAATAAACATTTTGGGGGATACAGTTCAACTCGTAATATTGATTCTTAGCTTATCTAGTTTGTTTATTGACAGATAATTTCATTATGCTATTAATGGAAGTAAATCATATGGCAAAATAGTCTTTTTAATTATTTTATTTTTATATAATATTTTTCAGAATGGCTTTGATTTGGAGATAAATGACTTTTGCCCAAGCACAAAATAGTTACAGTTTTAAGGATTAAAAGTATAACAGAGACTAATACTGGCAATTTACAAGCTGAATGCCAAATTGTTTATATCATATTTAAAAGAAAAAAAACTGTAGAGATTACTGTAGTTTAGTTTGGTTATAAAATAAAAAATAAAAGGTTAAATTATTAGATGATTTTTATATGGGTACCTATTAAAACAATAATAGCAAGTTTAGGATATGAATTGTAAAAAGTATTTTTCTTTTGTGTGAGAAATTATTTCTTTGATTAGTATTCTCCTGTAAGACTGCTTTAATTCTGTATTCTCTAGTCCTAGCTAAAATGAGAATTGGGGAAATGAGAATGCAAAAGTTCCACGTATCATGTAACTTAATTAATACATTAAGATTGCTCTGTGAGTTTGTAAATGCAACTGCAGTTTATTCATAAGTGTCCTAGTTGAAATCTGTTTTGTAAAAACACAGAGCCAAAATTTAATAATTTAATAACAATTTTGGCACTATTGTTACTAGGGCAGCCATTAGCATTTAAGACGAAAAACTTATGGAAATAATAATTTACATTACTCAACTTTATTTGGTCATTTGTTCTTGTCTCCAGTCTATTACTAATACTAATTTTAGCTAATAGTTCTTCTGATTTTATTATGTGCCAAAGCTATTCTAAGCTTTACATATATTAACTCATTTATATTCCAGGTAAGTCTGTGAGGTGTGTACTATTATTATCTTCATTTTACACATGATAAAACTGAGAAACAGAGGTGTTAAGAAATTTGTTTGTTTATACAGCTTATAAGTACTGTAGTACAGTCTTTTTAAACTATGTTATCATACCTCTTTTACCAGATTGCCATGTGACTTTGGCAAGTCTTTTTATTTTTCTTGACCTTAACTAATTTGTTTATACAAAAATTAAATAAATAAGGAATGGAATAAAATTGCAATTCTCATTTTTTTCTGAGACTAAGGCTTCTCTTTTAGATGTTCATAGGAATGCTAGAAATAATGAACTCTGATCAAATACATTTGGGAAATACAGACATCCTTCTCTTGGAGAGTCTCAGAGCATATTTACATTGGATCTGAGCATTTCTGTAGCAAAAATATTTCTTTCATTTGAAGTAGTTTTCACATATTTATTTGATCAACAGTTTTTTAAAGGAATGCCATACGACCATACATCTATTAAAATGGCCAGAATCCTGAACACTGACAATAAATTGCTGGTGAGAATGTGGAGCAAAAGGAACCCTCATTCATTGCTGGTGGGAGTGCAAAATGAAACAAGCCACTTTGGAAGACAGTTTGGTAGTTTCTTACAAAACTAAACACATCTCACCATAATGAGCTCCTTGGTATTTACCAAAATGAGTTGAAAACTAATGTCCACACAAAACCTGCATCTGGATATTTATAGCAGCTTTATTCATAATTGCAAAAACTTGGAAGCAGCCAAGATGTCTTTCAGTAGGTGAATAGGTAAATACACTGTGGCACCTTCAGGCAATGGAATCTTTTCAACACTAAAAAGGAAAGAGTTTTCAAGTCATGAAAAACATGGAGGTACCTTAACTGCATATTACTAAGTGAAAGAAGCCAATCTGAAAAGGCCACATACTACATGATTCCAACTGTATGACATTCTGGAAAAGGCAAAACTATGGAGAGAGTAGAAGAATCATTGGCTATCATGGGTTGTGGGGGAGGAGGCATGAATAGGCAGAGCAGAGAGGATATCTAGGGCAGTGAAATTACTCTGCATGATTGTATAATGGTAGATAAATGTCATTACACGCTGAGTATATCTAGGGCAGTGAATATACTCCACATGATCGTATAATGGTAGATACAGGTCATTACACGCTGAGGATGTCTAGGGCAGTGAAAATACTCTGCATGATCGTATAATGGTAGATACAGGTCATTACACACTGAGGATATCTAGGGCAGTGAATATATTCCGCATGATCGTATAATGGTAGATATGGGTCATTACACGCTGAGGATATCTAGGGCAGTGAATATACTCTGCATGATCGTATAATGGTAGATATGGGTCATACTGTGCATGATCGTGTAATGGTAGATACAGGTCATTACACACTGAGGATATCTAGGGCAGTGAATATACTCCGCATGATCGTATAATGGTAGATACAGGTCATTACACGTTTGTCCAAACTCATTGAATGTACAACACAAGAGTGAACCTTAATGTAAACTATGGATTTGGGGAGATTATGATGTATCCCTGTAGGTTCATCAGTTGTAAGAAATGTTTTACTTTGGTGGGAGAAGTTGATAATGGAGGAGGGTATGCACATGTGTAGGCAGGGACTGTATGGGAAGTCTTTGTGTCATTTGCTCAATTTTGTTGTGAACCTAAAACTGCTCTAAAAATAAAGTCTATTAAAAAAGTCACAAAAACCTTATCTTCCCCACGGTGAGTTGGGGCTGTGGGGAGAAGGTAAATGGGAGAAATACCTACTGATAACATGTATTTTGAAGACACAGTCTGGGAAATTCTGAATTTAGATCCTCTAAAATTCTATTAATCTATAAAAATCCAGTTATCTGGTATTTTAAGGAAGGTAATGTCCTCTTAGTGGCTACCTCTAGAGTTTATCTTTATGTAATTTTTGGGGAAGTCTTTTTCTAAGCTTTCAAATTCTCTCGTTTTCTTTTCAATTCTGCAAATCATATTTGGGATTCTCTTTCTCTCTCTCTTTCTTACACACACATACTTAAAGAAATCAAAACAAAGTACATTTTCATTATCCGAAGAGATTCCATTTACTCTCTGTAAAACTGAAGGATGATTTAAGATTCAATTTTATATAAAATCTTTATTAAAAGAACTAAAAACCTTCCTCCTACATAAGGAATTTTTTTGTAATATATAAACATTGGAGACTTGTGTTGTCCTTATCTATATTACAGGATTATATTAAGTGAAGCAGTAATAAAATTCTTTTCACCTATTGCTCCCAACCTGACTTACGTGCTCTTCCTCCAAGCTCCGTAGTACCTTATGCTGACTTTTTTCCTAGTATTTATCTTGTTTGATAGTTGTATTATATTTAGATAGGCAGAGAGCAAAGGCAGGGTCATTTCAGGAAAGACAATAAATAAACATGGATAAAGATCCAGAGATGAAAATAACTATGACAAATGTTGTGAGACATAAAGCAATGCAGTTTGGATAGAATATGGTATTTCAAAGCAAAGAGTCAACTATTTATTATCTGTAGAACCAGTCATCTTTTTATTCTTGTAGTCACGAGAACTCATTTTTCCTGCATGTACACCAAATATAGTTCTAAGTTTCAGGTTATATGATCACCTCCCAATATCTGTAATTGCCTTAAACATTTAAGATCAGAGTTACTTTCATTTCATTTGATTCTGAAGGAGTGAAATTGATTATTATGAGTTTGGCCTACAATGGGAGTTTCTTACCTAATTTTTTTCCGTGTTATCTGTAAACTGTGAATACAGATGATGTGTTTCAATTGCTTATTTTCAGAGGACTTGTAAGGGAAAGAACTATTTGGGCAACATATGTCAGTTAAAGTTGCTATGCATTTATACTTTTACTATATTTTCTTTCAGTGATGACTATCTTAAATGTGATATGCAAAAATTCCAAAATGTATCGGATAAGTATCAGTATCTGCACAAGTAAAGGAGAAAAATTAAATAAGCAGAGGAGACAAGTAGTTGTAACTAGAATATTCCTGAAATGAAGATTTTATACAAATAGTAAAAAGAATACACTAGCAAAACAGATGGTCATGAGACATGGGACAATTAATTTCTCTTTCTCTCACACACACACTCTTTCTCTCTCATTTACAATAAGATATATTGTAAATGAGTGTACAGACAGAAGTAATAAGACAGGAAAAAGAATCTTCATCATGAGGATTATATCATTACAACTTCAAGTTCTCTTTTAAAGACAGTTTTTCTACCTTGTACTTTTATCTAAATGTTTACAAATTGTGGTACGTGTGTGTGTTTATATTATTGTGTGGACAGCAGCTTTAAATGAACTATCTTAAATATTATGGTAAGTAGAATAGTGGCCCTGAGTATGTCCATATCTCAATCCCTAAAACCTGTGAACATATTACCTACATGCAAAGGAACTTTGCAGATATAATTAAATTAAGGATCTTGCCCAGATTATCTGGGAGGGTGGTAATCACAAGGGAAAAAGGGAGGCAAAAGTGTCAGAGCAGGAGAGAAATTTGAATATGCTGCACTGCTGACTTTGAAGATGGAAGAAAAGGCTATGAGCTAGGGAATGTAGTGGTCTAGATACTGGAAAAAGCAAGGAAACATTATCCTCTAGAGCTTCCAGAATGAATGCAGCTCTGCTGAAGCATTGGTTTTAGCCCTATAAGACCAATGTTTTATTTCTGGCCTCCAGAACTGCAAAATAATGCATTAATATTATTTTAAGGCACTAGTTTTGTGGTCATTTTTTACATCAATAGAAAACTAATACAAATATTAAATATTTTATTTGCACCAATGAGATACAAAGTGAAACTGGAATTTCTTCTTTTGCCATAAGGTCAGCATAGGCAATTATACTACCTACAAACATTTCACCACAGTAGTGTTAGAGAATAAAGAAACATCTTTACGGGATAGCAAATTTAAGAAGGTAAATGATCTAACTGTGAAAGGCAGTTTCCATCCTGGAAGAAACCTTAAAGTCAAAGAAAAGATAAACCTTTTATCATTTCCTTATTGCTCTATTTTTGTAAAACTTAAGTTTATAAACAGGGCCAGAGGCCTGTATAAATGACTTACAGGATGAATGTATGAGAAACAACTGAAATGTTGGTTTCAGTCTCGGGTCTACATTACACAGACTATACTTTTGAGTTCACAGACCGTGAAAGTACTCTAACGCAGAAAAATGCACACGTGCTAATAGAGGTAGAATTTTGCAAATGATTGTGAAATTGTTTTCACTGTTTCACTTCTACATTGGCCAACACCTAGGAACTAATATTCTCAGTTGGATAGAATATAATATTGTTGAGGCAATAATTTATTCTGGATTAGATGATGAAAAAAGTCACTCAAAGGATATCCTAGTTGAGAGAATTTTGGTCAAATACACTTATAAATCAACTAGAATGCCAAAGTGAATTTTCCTTAGTTTCAGCAGTTTGGAAGTGTATTCCACGTAGTATAGTTGCATGAATGATTACATCATTTCAGCAAGAAAACACATTCTTCCAAAATATTACTATAGAATATTGTTCAATTATCTCCTCAAAACATGGCCTTGTGTTAATATATTCTCATTCATTCCCTTTAGGATAAATATTTTGAGAGATAGCATTCCATAGTACTTAGATTTAAGAAGTCTTGTTTTCCATGACTAAAACTTTGAGCCAGTATACAAATTAAAATAAGTATTAATTGGACCTTAGAAGTGTAAAATAACCAGCAAAAAATTAGAGCTGCATAAATAATTCTAAGGTAATCTATTCTCAACTAACAATACTGCAAATTTACTATAAAGGAGTATGGAATAAAATTTGTTAAAGTCCTCTCTAATCCAAATATCAGTTTAGTGTATATTCATATAATCCATGCAGTAATTAGTGAGATATAGTATTATATATGCATTTCACTTTGTGGGGCTACTTTACAAAAGAACTTGATTAGCCTTCTCAATTATTTCAAGGAATCCTAGATTCTTAGATTTTAAAGGGACCCCCACAATTGACTTATAGTCTAAATAGCAGCATTTTCTTTGGTTATATTCCTGATAAATGCCTATCCAGCCCCAGATTGAACCATTTTGTGAATAATCTCTTCCTTTATCTCACTGTCCAGAAATAAGATAAAGCAAGGTATTATTTTGAACTTTTGTTTCAAAAGAGAGATCAAAGGATCAAAGAATGAAGTGAATTTAGGTCAATGGGAGCTAGTACAGGTAACAGGAAATCTTTTTAATTTAGTTAGTATCTATAATATTTTTATTCTATAATATATTAATTATACTTAAGTCCTAGAAATGTATATCACTAATGAAATAATTAGAGATGCTAACAGATATTAATATGTAAAGATGCTCATTGCAGACTTTTAGTAATTAAAAATTAGAAAACATAAATATTCAATAATAGAGAGTGATTAAATAAATTAGGGCTTATCTATACCTGGGAGTGCTATATATATATATTTAAATTTTCAGAGAATATGTAATAAAGCAGAGCAAGTTTATGATAAAATAGATTCAAAGTGCTAAAAAACTATCAATCCTTCATGGTGATAACATTAAAAAATAAAATGTAGTAAAAATGGCATATATCCTTATTAGTACACACAAGCATAGAGACTGACGCAGTTGTGATACAATGAAACATCGTGAAGGAAATTCAACTAATAACAAAAGAAATAATAGTGCTTATTTGAGTGACAGAATTGTGCATAGTTTTTAATTTTCTTATTCACCTTTTAATGTTTTTTTCAGAGTGTCTATATTAAGCATGCAGCAATTTTTATTTCTCCTAAGGAAGATACTAACTAAAAAGAAGCAAATCTCTTTTTCTAGTAGTAATGTGATGAAACAAAGCTGATGGCTCTTCTGCAGAAAATTCTTTGCTATTAGTGAAGGACTAATGGCAATTCCACTGTATCCAACAAAAGAACCTTAAACTAAACCCAGGAGTAGTAAAGCCAAGTACATCAAAACAGTGTGTGTGTGTGTGTGTGTGTGTGTGTGTGTGTGTGTGTGTTTTGCTTTGCTTACATTGCCCTTTTGATTTATGCTTGAAAATCAAGTATGAAAAGAAACATTTCTATGTTGACAGTTTTATACTCTATCTTCCTTTACCTCATCTCCTGCCATTTGTTTGTCCACTCTGTTATTACAGAGTCACATTGATACTGATCAGGGTTCTTGGCCTTCCCCAATCAATAGAAATTGATTAGAAGGGCAGACAAGAAATTCAGGCAAGGCTTTATTGGGGCCCCTGCTTCAGCTGCAGAAGGGAGCAAAAACAAGTAACAGGTTCCCTAGATCGCTCCCCAAGGTGGGGAGCGAGCTCGTTCCTTATAGGGGGTGAGGGTAGGGGTGCGTCCAGGGGTCAGGCGGAAGGGTGGCTTAGGTGGTTTGCCCACCCCTTTGTAGTGTTGAGTGCCCGGAGGGCATGCGCAGTACCCGGCTTTTGCTCCCCTATACCCAGTTTTTGCTCCAGGCACTTCAGAGATGGCAGTAGGGATTTTTTTGTCTTTTGTATTTTTGGGGTCCAGAATTTGCCCCAACTGCAGCATGCACAGAGTTATTTATAGTCCCATATAGTTTCTTTGTATTTTGTAGCTCGAGAAGACATGTGTCCAGGTGCAAGCCTTGCAACACTGCAGCAAAGAGTCCCAGGTCCCAAGCCTGTCTCAACATCAGCTTGCATTTGTAGATGTTTTTGACCCAGTCTCATTTATTATTTCTGTTTCATGCTTTCTTGCATCTATAAATGTGTTGGGCAGTTTATGTTGTAAATATATAATAATGCTTATATCACAAGGTGTAGTGAAGAATCAACTTAATAATATCTATAAATTCCCCACCTGACACATAGCAGATATTCAAAAAATGGTGATTCTGTTCTTTTTTCCCTTGCAAAAATACACACAGTATTTCATCTGATGGAAACAAAATTCTGTTACAATTCCTCAACATTAAACATACTTTAAATCAGTTATAATGCAACTTCATGTTTCCTATAATTGTGAATGGTAGCTTAAAGTATTTCATATCAAGTTTAATATTTGCCTTAACAATTGAAATTTGAATGCCACTTATATCTCTAAAAGAGCTTATAATCTTTTGAAAGTGTGTTAATTCATGTTATGGTCTTTAACTACAGTTAGGTGTTTTCATTTTCATGAATCACAGCACACTTTAAGAATTTTTAAAATGTCAATCTACAAATGACTTTTTGTCATTTTTCACATTGGCAGTATTGTTGGTACCCTATAGATTATCAAAGTCATGAGACAATTATAGATAAAAAGCTATCTATAAATCAGATTCACAGACAGTCTTGTGCATTCTTACCACAGTAAGAAAAATGGACAGTTGGAGGTATCATAGTAACAGTTTATATTTCTGGCTGAAACCTTATATTCACATAATTTCGTATCATAAAATTCTCTGGAGCAGTAATCAAATCTTTTTAGTCCACCTGATACAATATCTAGAATAAATTAAGGTGTAGGTGTACTTAGTTACTTAATCAAAAGTACCTATATTTATGTACCATTTAACTGCCCCTGAATACCTTTACACAACTTCTGAAAATAGCATTTTAAAATTAGAAATGTAGATTTCTTATGTACATATATCTTTTAAATAATAAAACAAATGTTTTTTATATTTTTTCCATATTTATTCCTTTCTTCTGACTCTAGTATACATGAATTAGAAAATGATATTTCTGTGGTTCTGTACATTTCCATGCCCAAATTTCCATGTTTTTAAAAATTTCCATTATTATCAATAAAATAATTCCTTTTACTACTATTCTATTTTGCATTTTGTATGTTTTGCATGCATTTAAACATCATGTAATGGAAAATTTCATTCAATACCAAAACACTGAGGTAAACTGAAACTTATATGGAGCCATTAACTCCCAAATTTACTTATATGATGCCAAATACCAGAGATTTATAACAAGCAAATTGGCTCAGTTTTCTGTTTATCTCTAGAGGTCCAGGATTATATTGACATAGCTAAAATGATTCAGGAAGTTTGACCAATATGATTTTTACCGTGACCCTATGCCAATTAAAGTAATTAAATTTTAGAATATCATTATATTTTAAGTAAGACATAAACTGCTGACAGTAAAGAACAATCACATTTAAATAGAACGTATAGGTAAACTTCAGTTGTTTGCTGCCTAGAATATTCTGTATATTAAAAACGATATATATCAACAAATCTTCACCTTGGAACATCTGTATAATCTCCATGTGAACTCTAATAAAGTTATTTTTAATAATAGCTTATTAGGTAGGCTTATTTCAAATGAATATATCTTTATCATATGACTATCAGCATTTTTTATGAAAGAAAAGTATTCATTACCAATGAGTGAAAAACATGTTAGTTTGGACATTTAAAAATGTCAGTTTGATTTACCACTGTAATATAGATTACAAAAACATCCTTACTCAGTGAAAATGATCTGCCAAGGCAGATAAATCAAAACAGTGTAACAGGTTAACTAAAAAAATTCTTTCCATGGGAGGACTGTAGTTTTGGTGGTAGAAACTCTCTTTCTTGAGAAAATAGAAAGGTATTTAGATTCAAGAATTAGAGTAAACAAAATGATATAAACATAGAAATGCAAAGTCAAGTCCATTTTAATTATAGCATTGCTACTGTGATTTTATATGTAATATTTTGATAGCAATCATCAATATAGCATAACGTCTTTATTTTAATGAGACAACTTCATGCAGTGATTTTTGCTTTCTTAGCCAAGTGGAATTATATACAGTGATGTTAAGATCGCTAGCAGGAGATGAATGAAAACTTGATTTATGTTGTGCAGGTACACAACTCTTTATAAATAATCTTGCAGCCTGATACAGAAAGTGACTATAATTCTGGCATGTTTGACATTCCCATTCAGTCCAGCAGCTCGTTGACATATACTTAATTTTCTACTTCTTGACGGTGTTGCTTGAAGTTCTCTTCTACTTGACAGGTGCCTGACAGTTCAGCCTCACTTTGAGGCTAACAAAATGGGAAAGGAATGCATTAGCTAAAACCCTGTGGAATATCCATTTTATGTCATTTTATGACTTTGATAATGTTGAAGACTAAACTCAGTTCCTTTAGATATTGACTAAGGTGCACTTTTTTTTTTATTGGCTTTTTTAGATATTTGTATATACCTTCAGCTTTCAATTGGACTCTTTCTTGAAGTGGTAAATGCTGTGCCCTACAGTTCTCAAACTATAACTGATGATTAAAATATGGACATGTGAAATAAATTAAAAATACATCCCTTGGCTCCCCACCATTTATATGTTTTAGCAAGATGCAAAAATTTTAATATTTACAATACAAATAGTGTTCTTAGTGTCTGGCATCTTTGACAAATGCTTTCAGATGTTGTTCTTGGTTTGAATACATATTTGTATCCATGCAGACTTCTCAGATTTCTCCTTATAGTTATTCATTATGATGAATATATATACACACTTTTAAAGACGGGAGCATACGATGCTTCAGGCCACCATATGATTATCAAACTGGATTTCCAAGGGAAACAGACATTCTTTGGTGAAAATCTGTTCAGGTCACCAACATGCATATGATATTGTGATATCCTAGGCATCACAATGAAAGGGTCTTTGTAACGGATCCCACCATATATTTCTAGCCTAATTAATATTCCTCCTATGCCTTGGGACACATTTTGTATTATTATCTTCTTTTATTGCTACTTGACTTTTAGATTAAGTCTTATGTTACTTTTGATGTATGTAATAGTCAGAGACCCACTGGGAGGCAGAAACTATACAGTAATTTAAACAGGGAAAGTTTAATATACAGAATAACTAGATAGAATATTGCAGTAACAAAGGGTTGACTAGTAATAATTAAAGAGGACTCAACAGAATATGGGAATCGCAGATATAAAAAGCAGCCACTCCTTCTAGAGTCGAGGTGTTGTGCCCAAGGAAGAATCTCCACACCTCTTGCAGGACTGATATCCAGACTTTGAGAGGATACAGCCATGGCTAATGGGATAATGGATGAGTCACTGAGGTGCTGCACCAACAGAATTTGCTAGAAATCTTCCTTTTCAGTGCTGAAGAAGCCACTCATAGGGAGGACCCTAATTAGCACCACTCCTCTGCAAAGCCAAGGAGGCGCCAGTTTTCCACTGCTCTGCCATCTGAAGGAGTAAGGTGAAAAGCCATCCACAAGATGTTGCATGTTGTTAAACAACCCAGGGGGATGCTGGTGTCAGCTATTTACAGGGAAATGCGTCACTGGTATTTACCATTAGATTGCAAAGTCACCGTAGTAGGTTTTCAAGGAAGCCTTCTACAGGGAGGTGCCAGGCCTTAGAATTCATTTTTAAGCTACTCGAAAGCCTACCAGAAGGAGTTGCTGGTTGCTGGGTGCTTCAGGTCACCATGTACTATTGAAGCTGGGCACTAGAGAAACTGCAGTGCAGAAGCCTGGTGAGAGGAGCACACTGGAACCAAAAAGCGAAACCTTTCTTCCTCCACTGTCCCTCTAGTACCATCTACTGACAAAGCTTAGAAACATGCAAGTTGGCAAAGGAGAAATATTTTTAAAGCCCATCTCCATTTTTGGAGAGCAGGCAATGGAGGGTGGATTTGGATCTGACAAGCAGTGTATTTGAAATTAGCACAGTATACTTATTTAGTGACCCTTTGAACAAATGAGAATTTCTTAGAAGAGAGAAATTGCTCCTTATCCTTTGTTTTTTTATGCCCAGGAATAGTTGTTTCCATACAAATGGTAATCAAAAACATCTCAACTAAATTTTACCACTTTCAACCACTACATTCTTGTAAATATGATATAAATTCTCTGACATTTTACATGCAAAAATATGTCTCATCACCATCAATGTTTTGCATAAGTGTATATTCATTTTGCTTAGTATGTATGGAGGCATGTGTGTACATGTATGGGTATATAAACTTAACATCTAATTAATAAGTATGACTAATCTCCAAATTAATCAAATGAGCTTGCTGAAAGTTAGAGGAAAACTATTTTGAACCTCAGAAAGATAAATGACAAGTCTTGATATCAGCTAGTTAAAAATATAAATTTCCAACCTTCAAAGAAAAATGCTACACATTGATTTTCTATTAATTTTGATAAAGGTAAGTATAGGATATTTTTTAAAGTTTTTATATTTAATCACTATAAAATGTTTACTAATATTTTATCAATATACTGATGCCTGAAATATATCAATCTTATACCTAAATAATAATTTTAAAGTTCATTTTATTGAAGATTTAATTGTCTCTAATTTAGTTGCATTAAAAATCTACTACTACTAATACATTAAAGCAGGGTTCCTTGTCAGTTTGTTGACTTACATAGTGATGTCCAAAATCCATCCAGGCAAAATAAATATCAGAATTTAGTAAAAAGCTTCTATAGGGAGAAAGAATGAGTGTTTGGATATGAAGCTTGAATATGCTAAAATTACAAATAATTTATATAAGTATATTCTAAGGAAAGATGAATAAATATTCGATACTAAAAGGGCTTAGACACTTGATTCAGGAGTATAGATTGAAATACTATTTTTATTCACCTGCTATCTGGAAAAACAACTTATCTTAAAAGCTTAGATACTTCTTCTGAAAAATAGAGATTCTACTAATATTACCTTTTGTGGAGTGTCTTTGGATTTAGTGAAATATTGCATAAAACATTTAACTGAGTAACAGCTTACAATGCTCTTTCCTGTGTTTAGAAATGAGGACAAATAACTTTACAATGAATAAATACTATTAATTATCAAGATAGGTAGGGATATAGTATACCTATATTTTCAAGTTATTTCTCTCTTTTGAGGCCCATAAGTTTGTATGCAACCTAGCAGTTGGTTATGTACCTTAGAATTGCATTTATTATCTTTCCCCTAAAATCTCCTCACACTTTTTAACCATCTTTGGTCATGTTCCTTACTTTCACCTACTTATACAAGTCAGGGAGTTGGGAGTCAAAATGGACCCTACATTTACCCACATTCAACATCTAACTGGTCACTAAATCAATTGAAACTATCTCTTCAGACACAATTTAATATATTTCTTTTCTTCCTATTCACTCTTCAAACTATTTATTTCTAAATATTAATGTCTTTTTTGCCATTTCTTAACTGAACTTAATTAATCTCCACAATATACAAACAGCTCATGCAGCTCAATATCAGAAAAACCAACAACCCAATCAAAAAGTGGGCAGAAGATCTAAATAGACATTTCTGCAGAGAAGACATACAGGTGGCCAAAAAAGCACATAAAAGATGCTCAACATTGTTAATTATTAGAGAACTGCAAATCAAAACTGCAATGAGGTATCACCTCACTCTGGTCAAAATCACCAGCAGTCAAAAAGTCTACAAACAGTAAATGCTGGAGAGGGTGTGGAGAAAAGGGAACCCTCCTACACTGTTGGTGGGAATGTCAATTGGTACAACCACTATGGAGAACAGTATGGAGGTTCCTTAAAAAACTAAATATAGAACTACCATAAGATCCAACAGTCCCAATCCTGGAGATATATCAGGAGAAAACCATAATTCAAAAAGATACATGCACCCCGATGTTCATTGCAGCACTATTTACAATAGCCAAGACATGGAAACAACCTAAATGTCCATCGACATAGGAATGGATAAAGAAGATATGGTACATATATACAATGGAATATTACTCAGTCATAAAAAAGAATGAAATAATGACATTTGCAGCAACATGGATGGACCTAGAGACAATCATACTAAGTGAAGTAAGTCAGACAGAGAAAGACAAGTATCACATGATATCACTTATATGTGGAATCTAAAAAGATGATACAAACGAACTAATTTACAAAACAGAAACAGGCTCGCCGACTTAGAAAACAAACTTATGGTTACCAAAGGGAAAAGGGGGGTGGGGGGAGGGATAAATCAGGAGTTTGGGATTAACATATAAACACTACTGTATATAAAATAGATAATCAACAAGGACCTACTGTATAGCACAGGGAACTCAATATTCTGTGGTAACCTATAAGGGAAAAGAATCTGAAACAGAATGGATATATGTATATGTATAAATGAACCACATTTCTGTACACCTGAAACTAACACAACATTGTAAATCAACTGTACCCCAATATAAAATAAAACTTAAATTAAAAAAAAATATAATCTGATCATGTTACTCCTCTCCTGAAAACTTTTTATGCCATTCCCCTAGTAACATCCTTCCCCTCTTGCCCAGAGGGTAAAGTCCATACTCTTTAGGATGATATACAAAGCCCTTGAGTTCTAGCCTCAGCCTAGCTTTCTAGCCATATTT
Source organism: Globicephala melas (assembly GCF_963455315.2). Classification (NCBI taxonomy): domain Eukaryota; kingdom Metazoa; phylum Chordata; class Mammalia; order Artiodactyla; family Delphinidae; genus Globicephala; species Globicephala melas. Next base: position 128,107,837 of record NC_083318.1, on the reverse strand, counting down.
CCCTTTATTCCTCATAAATATCTAATGCTTAATCTCTAATAAATCCTAAAGTTTCCTTGAAATTGCCATGATTTTCATGATTCCATATTTTTGAAAATCCTGTCTTCTATTTAGAATGCTATCATAATAATGTTTGATTTGTATAAAAAAATCTTTTGATTTGTTGATGGCTTATCATATGTTTGATAATCTGCTAAATTCTTTTAATGTATTTTCTAAATTCTGGGGCAATTTGATGAGGAAACAGGTACAGTGAAGTTACATATCATATTCATGTTACAGAATTATAAACAGTAGAGCCTAGTTAAGGACATGATTGACGCTAACATCTGTACAATCAAAAGGTTGTTGCAGAACTACTTTAATCATATTCATCTGTGTGAAATCTTTTCTGACCCATCTACACATGAGACATTGATAATCATGCTGTCTTGTTATAACTAAATCCAAACCTGTTTCTGTTATCTCCAGCATCGCACAGAAATTCAATTTTGTTTTTTGCCTGGCGTTCCCATGAGACTGATATAGGGCAGGGATTTTGTTATTCTGTGTTATTGCTCCATGTAGAGTTAGTGCTCCATAAATTATATTTGAATTCATGGGTGAATTAATGATACAAATTCTGCCTTCTATTTTGCATTCTAATTAGCTAATGCAAGAGATACTGGAAGTGTCTTTAGCTCTGTCTGTTACCTTTGCATTCATAAAGCATTTTGGAAGGAAAATGGCACCTGAGATAACATGTTAGAAGATGATGAGATTTTGACAGGGCGAGGTACAAGGAGAAAAGGCAATATACACAGAAGGCCCAACCTTAAGAGCCATTTTGTCTATTCTAATGGACAGTTAATCTTGTGATTCAGTGTACTGCTTGCAAATGATCTTGCTCTCAGACTTATTAGCTGTTTACTTAGCTTTTAGGATATGGGCAAGTAGCAAATATATATAGAAGTCAGAGGAACCTTTCTCACCATTAACCTGATCAGATGTTATCCCATCAGAATTCCTCTTTCCACCTAAAACCAAAGAGCCTCCCTGGAAGTACCCCTTCATTCTTTGCATCCCTCCTGACTGTGAGAGGCTCACATGAATGTTATACAAGACACATCTTTAAACATTGAATTTGTTTCTGCCTATGGACAGCTACCATTTTGTAATACATATTTGAAGCATGATTTTTACATAAACGTCTTTGAAGCCACAGCACCTATATATTTGTGGTTTTATATGCATTATTATATCCTTTAGAATAATTATGCAAGGTTCATTTTCTTTTTTTTTTAAATGAGGATATTTATGTTGCAAGAGTCTCATTCTCACTATATGTAGCTAATTAGTGTGATACATTGGCGATTCAAAACCATTTATTTCTGTTTTACACCAAAGTCTTTGCTTTTTCAACCAGGGAACTCTATCTCTCAGCTTAAACAAAGGTTCAGAGGGTAGGAAAGCATATTGTGTATTCTGAGAATAAACCACAAAGTGGACAATTTTGGCCATATCTGAGATTCTCAGTGTTGTTTGTGCATTAAAATCACCTGGGGAGGTTTTAAACTTTGTGTTCAGATTTCACCACAGCCCTCCATCACAGACAAATCAAATCACAATCTCTGAGAGAGGAGCCCTGCAATGAGAAGATTTTTTAAGTTCTTGGGTGGTTTTTCTACGTAGCCAATACTGAGAACCACTGCACTGAAATAAAGGGCATGTGTACAGGGGGACAGTGTTTTAAAAAGTGACTGTTAGAATCAGGTCTGCAGCTTAGAATCCCAGCTGCCTTATTTAGTAACTCTGTGACCCTAGGCTAATTAGTAAATCTCCATTTATTTGCCTGTAAAATGGGAATAAACTAAAATATGTAAAGTGCTTAATATATGGAGTAGGCTTAATTAATGATAATTCTTACTATTTATAAAGAAATAGCAAATAAATTGGAAAAATGACACTAAGATTATGTTGGGAAATACCTGACTAGGCACAGGAGAGGATTATCATGAGTGTAGATGACAAAAACAAATTGGATTCGAGATATATTTTTTACTCAGATGCTTATGATTGTTAAACATTTCCTATTTACATATCCTCTGCAGTTAGTAATCCTTGGTATTAATTACATACAGGTTTTAATCGGCATAAGCTTATAAATTCTCCATATCTCATAATGATGAGAAAGGATAAAAGAGTGTCTGGTTTTGATAATGTATGAATAATGATAATTATGGTGTTCTTTGTTTTACTAAGCATCATATATTTTTCAGATGAATGGAATTTTAGATGTCTCAACTAGTAATTGCATAATACCATTTATAGTCTCCTTTTTTTTAGACACTGCTGGTCTTAAATCACCTAGAGGCAACAAACAACAATGAAAGTTTAGCTGTTTTACATATTAAGACACTGTCACATTCAGTTTTCATTTGGTTCTCACAAGCCCCAAGACAAGAGAATGAAGAACCTATATGTGGTTAAATGCCTTGTAGGGAAAGGGCTACAGAAAGAGCCCTTCCCCTCTAACTCTTAATCTAATGCCTCTTTTATAGCATACACACTTATTTGGGATATGTTGAAAGTGTAGAAGCTAAGAATGTTTTGGCCCAGTTACGAGGACAACCCTATGAACTTGGTGTGACTAGATCAGAGGAATATGGGGCATCACTCTACTTCTTTGTACGTCTAAGCTGAAAGTCAGAGAATCAGTCAAGATAGTAGAAACTTTAAAATCCTCAAAGAATCAAACAGGCAACGCTTACTCAACCAAAGTCCAGATGGTTCAAGACATTGATGCCAGCAAACAGAAATAGAGTGAGGAAATACCACTATGCAACTTCTGGTCTTACTATGTAAGACATAAGTAGTCCTGGCTACAAGGGAATTTATAGAAAGCCTTTGGCTTAAGGAGGTGTCAGAATCCTTATAAATATCCTGGAAATAGTGGATGGTGTGAATCATCTGCAGTTTCCTTTCAGTAGGTAAACTTCTTCAGTTCTGTACAGAATGCACCCTTTGTACTATAGTTGATGTTTTAGGAAACAGCAACGTATATTCAAATATTTCAACACTATATTCAGTTCAGATTCAAGGTTTACTGAAAGTGATATCCATTAAAAGTATTACATTGTAATTAACCATTTTATTGTAAATTGTACAGAACTCTTACTCTCTTATGTTAATCTAGTATCAGTTTATGTGTCTAACGTTTCAAATGAAGAAGATAATCTAGATGCAATACTAAATTAAATTCTCTAATATATACATTAAAGATAAAACAGCTAATTATAGCCAGCTATTATATGTGGAAGTATGCATAAGATAGTCTAAATTTGACTTAACAAAGTGATAAAGAAATTGACAGATAAGTTTAAATACACGATATGTATGGCCAATTTGAAACTTATATGTCTGCTTTAAAAAATAGGTATTTTTGAGTTGATACATTTAAGTGCCTTAGTCCAACAAAATTTAAAGCAGCTGTGTTTTTTAATTTTTTTTTAATTTCTAAAGCAGTGGGTATTCCTTGTAAATAATACCAGTACAGAAGTATATAGAGCAAAATATGACAGTAAGAAGTTCAGATTGTCAATACCTCTAGCAATGAGAGAATGGGATTAGAAGTGGGAATAAAGGGGTCAACAACCTTATTTGTAATACTTAATTTCTTTAACAAAAAGGACAGGTAAAATGACAAGATGTTTCCATTGACAATTACAGATAATATATACAGAAACGTTAGTTATAGTATTTTTTAATTTCTCAATAATCTTTGAAGTTTTAAATTAGACTTTATTACTAGGTAATTGAGCTTAATTTAACTTCTTTAATACCCTAGAGACATGTGAACTGAACTTTAAAATAAATTTTTAATTCTAGAAGCATTGATTTCTGCATTTGTTAATTTAATACCAAAAAAACAGATCGTTCTACTGTGATCACCTTCCAAAATGTGCTGGATTTCCTTCCTATACACAAAGTCTGAAGACATCCAGAAAGATATTCTGAGTAATGCTTCCTCAAACATAACAAAGCAAAAAGGCAGTGCTTTCATTTTTCATTAGCATGTAATTGGTCCTCAAGTTGAAGCAGACCTGCAGCTGAAGCCATGTGGTGATTCATAATATGTACAGCCAGTTAAATACTTTCTCCCCATCCCTTACATTTCACTGCTAGGGAAGTTAAGGGTGATTTGAGTTAGAAACAGAGAAAAAGCTAAACTAAGATCCTTATTGCTGAATGCCACTTTCCTGATTTATTGCCGTTTAGATCTGATGTAAGCCACGCATAAATTAAGAAAATGTCATTAAAGTAGTATACCAATAAAATAAAGTAGAAACCTAAAAAGTATAACAATACCAGTAGAAAAAATATAAAATTAAGAAAAATTAATAGCCTTTTAAGAATTTTATATAGGCAACTTGGAAGGAAATCAAAAATGAAATGTTTGCTTTTTTGTAATTTATAAGCAAAAGCAGGATTAAGACCAAAGTGAGTATAAAGTTTAATGGAGGATATATTTGCTTCTAATAAATAATCAAAAGTAATACCATAAAGCTTATTTATATGCTCTTTATATAATTATAAGCAACTGTAATTTCTATGAGAAATTTTTTTCTAATTAATCTCATTAAAATAAATAAAATGCATGAATTGCTTTTCTGTATAGTCTAAATAGTCTGTTTAGACTATTTAAACTCTAGTGAGTTTAATGGCAAAATATAAAATGTAGTAACATGAAAACTTCATGCCACCAGTATAACCCTACTACCCTTTGCAAAGTCAGGTCAAAATAATCATTACAAATGAATAGATTTGGATAAATCTTATGGAAATAATAATAAGTTGACTAGACAAATGAAAATTAATACTCTTGATTTATTCCAGTAGAAAGCATAATCTTAGCTAACAGAGAGGAGACAATTTTCAAGGAGAGCCACATGATTTAGAAGAAAAAATCCTAAGGAGGTGAAAGGGAGAAGGGTAGATAATATTAAACTTGTTTGCTCTCTCCTAGTTACTTATGTTTACCTATTGTATTTATTCTTTAAAATATTTATTTTTTTAATGATGTGGTTATCAGATATTTAGTTAATAATGACTTTATTCCACATATCACTCATCCAAAGTAATATTAGGTAGTTATTTGAACTAAGGCTGAATTTATAAAAACTTTTAGTTCTAAGTAAGACTCTTTCCACAGGTAATTCTCATGTGTTATTCCAAGTAAGTTACATGGTCAATTTCAGATTAAAAAAAAGGCATGAGATTAAAAAAAAATTAAATTGGTTCTGTGTTGCAGGACTTCTCAGAGACTTTAATAACTTGATGTGCAATGTTAATCTTTAAAAGGTGCAAGCTGTAAGCAACAATTTATAGAATTGTATTTCTATGGATTCTTTTTTTTTTCCATATCATCTCTCAAGAGTAGCATTCCTTAGAAAATATTTTGAGAAGTATTGAACTTACTAAAGGGTAACAGAGATAAGTCCAAGGAAAGGCAGCTAGTCAGAAATTAGTTTCTGACTGTTTAAGAGGCCAGATATACATCCCCAAGTAGATTCAAGGCCAGTGTACATTCAAGAGGGTGTATTTTAAAGAAAGAGGAGAAGGTAGTTTGTTCTCATTACCAATTTAAGCCTTGCTTGTATAAACCACAATGTATTAGGAGTTATAAATTGCATGTTTATTTTCTCTAAATCTGCCAACAAAGCGATAATTATGCCATTTTATAGATGATGAAACTGAGGATCAAAGCACTGAAGCAACTACTTAAAGCCCATACAGATAGTAAGTGGCAAAGCTTACTCAGATGTGGGTAGGAAACAGATTTTTTTCCATCATACTTTTTCTTTGTACCTAAAACATTTATCACAGGTGGTTAAGATATTGGAGACATATTAAACATAGTTCAGTTATAGTATAAGCTGTAAGAAAATGCAGCATAAAAAATATAACCTAAGGCTTTAGAAACATATTACTTGTTAGAAAGATAAAACATAAAGAATTAAAAATAATATGACTAAATATAATTTACACTAAGAAAGATGTGGAGGACTTGATTGCTATGAGAATTCTGAAGTTGGTGAAACGATAATAGGTAATTTGTAGGATTTGAAGTATATTCTCACAGGATAGGTTGAACATCAATAACAGGACATTAATAAGTAAAGTAGAAATATTTTAATCCATAAAAGTAAAAAATGTAGGCATGGAGTGGAACAGTTTCACTAATACAGAGTCTGTGTGTAGGGAAATACTGAGGAAGGTAAGAATTAGGTAGAAAAATATCTGAGAGCAGGTAGAATAAATTTCCCTTTACCCTTTACGAATCATGTGACTTTAAACTCTAAAATAAAGTCTGTTAACAGGAAACAAAATATGAAGAGAACAAAAGAAGTTGTCTATTGCTAATTGGAACACAATGATTAAAGTTAGGAACTGTGAATATTTCATAGAGAAAATTTTAATAATATGTGAAAACAACAACAATAGTGTGGCCTTTCATATGGCTAAAGAATATAAACTCTTGGAGAGCATAACTGTTTTCTTTTGCACTGTCAATCCCTAGCACCCAGAGCAGTGATTAGATCATCGTTATATACTTGACTTATGGCTCTGAGAAGCAAAATTGGCCATCCACACTCACAGATAGAAAGATTGGAATGCAGATAGGAAGACAGGTCTGTTTGACCAGAAAACTCAAATTTATCCTTTTCCCACCAAAGCCATGCTTTATATTTATAAGGAGCAATCACCCAAAAGTTTGGTAGAATATGTCTAGATCATAGTACAATAAACAACTTCTTACATCTTGCTTGAATTACACTTAATTTTAGTGTAGCCATCATATCAATAAGATTAATTTATTGTTTGGTGAAGGGTATGAGCCTTATAAACACAGATATCCTTCTAAGTATTTTATTTATTACCTTCCCATGGATACAACAAAAAAAAATCCTTGGTCCACAAAAATATATAAAAGTATGTGGCTGTGTTCCTAGGATCGAACATTGTCTATCCCAGTGTTTGACAGGCCATAATTTCTGTGATGACTCCAGGGACATAACAGTGATTCCCACTGACATTGACCATAAAGGTGAGAGTACACACTGGTGGTAGTAAGAACAGAGATTATGTCTATGATGGTGGCTAATAACTAATACTATGGATAATACTAATAAGAGGGACTTGTTGGTCTTGTTGATAATTCATGAAAAATCGGATAAAGAGAAATGTCTCTGAAAGGTCTGAGGTAGATAATCGGGGTAGGCTGTGTAAACAAGAGTTCGAAGAGTGTGACATGTGAACCAAGAAAGACATAGAATGGAGACAGTTTTGTCTTCTTAGGCATCAAGTAACCTTTCTTTTTAAATAGAATGTATAAGCTACTTTAAGTCCTTGAATTTGGTGGAAGTTATTGAAACCTATTATTTTGTGCAAAATATGTGATCTTCTTTATTATACAGAAATGTTTAAGCCTCTGTTGTGTAATGGCTATGATTTTCTTTTCTGGCTTTTGCATGTTTGTTTCTAGTAATTCTTTTGCCAGGCATTGTTTAATACCTGAGACCCTCTTTTCTGTTAAAAGTCTTCCTTTTTGGGTGCTAGCCTCATGGCAACGATTTTATATTCTGGAAAGAATAAGCTCATTATTAACATAAATTTCTGAAGAGGAGCATTTCATTGTTTTATTCAGTAACCCTCACTAGATCTTTGTATCTGATGCCCTTTAAAGGATGCAAAACAATGTTAGTGCTCAGTGAGTGAAAAAATGAATGAATGAATTGATGTATGAATGGATGGATATAAACATTTTTATTTTTAATTAAAATAAATTTCATGCTTCATTTCATGTTCAAAACACTTAACATAGGGTTTTGTGTATTGCTGACAGTTTTCATTCCTTGTAAAGCTTTTAGAAGTATGCCATCAAGTCATTTGTTCAGTATGGACCTATGTCTAAGTAACCAAATTTGACAGCAAATTTTGAATGGTGACAATGTCTAGAAATATTTCCCCAAGTTATCAGATTAACAAATATCTAGAAGTTCCCCTTAAACATTCAGATTTCTGAACTTCATGACAGCTTACTTAACTTGAATCTCCAACTAAGTGACCTAGGTAACTATATCCCCCATCAGGTAATTTGGTAATGTTGGTCAAGAACTATATCTTAAATGAAACCCACACTTATTGTATTTGAACTGCTAAAATCAAAATAAGATTATTCTGATTTTTCAGTTAGTTTCCACATCCTCTTTTATTCTGCTACCAAAGTCACTGATAACCAGATTTTATTAATTTTTAATTAAATTTATACAGAATTCATAGTGATTTTACTATAGAACTTTGTGGACTATATTTGCAGGTAGGTAGATAGATGGATAGATACAATTTTGCTTAGTAGAATTAGTTAACTAAATTAATAGCTTCACTTGGGTTGGGTGAGGACATACAAAAAAATGTTTAACTTATTTAAGAAAATTCACTTGATTTAAGTATTCTACCAGGGCATTTGCATAGAATATGCTAATTATATGTGTCTCTCATCTGTTCATTGAACTAGCTCTGTCAGAACAATTATTTAACGTTTGTTTAATAATTTGTTTGTGTTACTTTATGGCCCTGAAGGGAATAAATTCACATTTGCTTATGAATACCCTACATTTCAAACTTTTAACTAATTAAGGATGATAACCTTTTCACCCCAATTAACTCCTAATTAATGAAGTTTTACATTATATATTCTTTTTTTCCTTCTTGTTTGATTTTGTAATAGGTAAACAATATAAACGAACATTGTTTTCCAAGATTTACTAGCCTATTGCTGTGCTCTACTTTAGTACATGCTGAAATAGGAAACACTTCCATATTTTCTAATGTAATGCTCATAGTAGCACTTAATTCCTTCTAAGAACAGCAAACTAAGGCTAAGAAATATAAGCTATTTGTCCAAGATCATGTAGTAAGTAGGACAACTGGGATTTACATTGTCTAGTTCCAAAAATCCTTATTTTTAATTCTATTTTAAAATATTTTTGTGTTACTAATAAACTAACAGAGCTAAGCCTACATTTTACAATGTGTAATCTATATGACATAATTATGATACTTATCAGTCAGTATGATACCACTTTGTTTTATATTCCAATGTATTCACTGTCTTGCAGACATTTTATACATTATTAGATAACCAACAAGGACCTGCTGTATAGCACAGAGAATGATGCTCAATATTCTGTAATAACCTAAATGGGAAAAGAATTTGAAAAAGAAGAGATACCTGTACATGTGTGATGGAATCACTTTGTTGTACACCTGAAACTAACAGATAATCAACTATGCTTCAATATAAAATATTTTTTTAAAATTAAAAAATAATTCATCTTATTTTAACATACTCTTTGGATAGCTTTAGTATTAATAAATAAATCAACTATATAGCTTTAGTATTAATAACCAAACTTTATTTATCATGACATATTTTTCTTTCTCATTTAAAAAACACCTTGTATCAGCCATAAGTTAAGTATGGGTTCACTGCACAGACTTGTTATGGGCAGACCCTGGGAGGTACCTTCTGCTGAACTTACTAAGAGATCCCTCATAGATTCTTTTGAGTTGTATTTTTTATAATTTTGTGGTTTTATTACACTCATTTAAAATAAAGCAAAAATCTTTCTTCTCGTAGATCTACAATCTCCTTCACTTTAAAAAGAGAACAAGGTTATTCAATTTAAAGTAGTATGGATTGCAACGGTTCATTGTCTATCTACAGAACATATCATACAGCAATCATCTGACCTTCTTTCAGAGAACCATTTGAGACAGTCTCTTTCTTTCTCAGGAGGAGGTAGAGTGATTAAGCTGTCATTATCTCCTAGTGTCACTGAAAGGATATGAGTTTCAAAGCTATATTGCCTGACACTTAAACTCATACCTTGAGATACTGAGAAAGAGGATGGATAGGGGAAAGAGAGAGCCAGCTTTAAAATTCTGTTGCCCTATAAGATGATTTTAGAACTTTTGCCCACACTACAATTTAACTTGCATTTCCTGTAACAGAAAAAGACAGAGCACATAAAATGAACATCATTATTTTATGTCTGCTTCTTTACATCACTGCAAAAAGAAAGTGATAGAAATTTACTCAGAGAACCCAAGGGTTGTGAATGACTTTTCAGAGAATGAGTGTGTATGCTTCACAGAAAACCAAAGGGATGTTCTCCTTATTACTTATGGCTGGTCTGAGAGATAAAAACATGACAGTGGGATTGAAAAGTTAATGTATAACTCAAGAAAAATTGCTGAACTAAGTGCTGGGAAATCCAGCTCCAGTCAGAGGTAAATACTTTTATTCTCAAGTCAGGAAAGCCTGGGTTCAGATGCTAGCTTCACTATTTACTAGCTTCATGATCTTGGGCAAGTTAACTTGCACAAGGCTTGTTTTCCTTATCTGTAAAATGAACATAACAACTGTCACCTACATTTTAACTCTGCTGTAACAATTAATAATATAGTGCACAAAAAGAGCATTAGACAATGATTGGTATATAATAAGACTGCAATAAATATTAATGGTGGCTATTAACTCTCTACATTGTATATATTAAAAAGGATTAAAAATAATTAGGTATTTAGAGACTAAAAATATAAACAATTATTTATGGAATATTTTGTGGTGATGGTTTCACGAGTGTTTACTTATCTCCAAACTCATCAAGGTGTATATATTAAATATGTAGAGCTTTTTGCATGTCAATCATACCTCAATAAATTGGTTCAAAATTTTTAATAAAATAAATAAAAATATAAGCTTAAGAAAATTTGAAAAACAAGGGAAAGAATAGTATGTAAAAGTTAATTCTACTTAGTCCTAGAAGTTGGCTGCTCTTTTTCTTTTAGAATCCAAGTGGACAAAGCAATGAGTAAGCATGAGCAATTGAAATGTTCATAGTGTCCATTGGAAGAAAATAAGCCAAATTAGTTAGATCAGAGAGATCAACTGATTTTAAAAGGGACACTGAAAGATGCAGTGGATATTATCCTAGCAAAATCCCTAGAATACATTTAATAAGGGATGTCCAGTAACTGTCTCAAAGCATATGTCAGTGCAAGCCAAAGGCATAAAGATAATTCAACAAAACAAGTACAGTCCTAAGAGGGCCACAGCAATACAGGCTAACTATTCATAGTTCTTTTTTTTTTCTTTCCAGTTTTATTGAGGTATAATTCACAAGTAAAATTGTAATATATTTAAAGTGTACAACATGATGATTTGATATACATATACATTTTGAAGGAATTCCCACAGTCAAATTAATGAACACATCCATCACCTCACATAGTTACTCTATTTCTTTCTTTTTTTCTTTTTTGGTGAGAACAACTAAGATCTACTGTCTTAGTAAATTCCAATTATACAATACAATATTATTGACTGTAGTCACCATGCTATACATCAGATCCTCAAAATTTATTCATCTTGTAATTGAAGGTTTGTACCTTTTACCAACCTCACCCTTTCACCTTCCCAACATTCTACTTTCTGTTTCTATGAGTTCTACTTTTTTTCTTTCCCTTTTTCTTTTTCTCTTTTTTTTTTTTACATTCCACATATAAGTGATACTAGGCAGTATTTGTCTTTCTTTGTATGGCTTATTTCACTTAGCATAATGTTCTCTGGGTTCATTCATGTTGTTGCAAATGGCAGGATTTCCTTCTTTTTAAAAGCTCAGTAATAGTCCATATATCTTCATAAATACACACACACACACACACACACACACACACACACACACGCACTTTTTCCATGCATCCATCAACAGACACTTCAATTGTTTCCGTATTTGGCTATCATGAATAATGGTGCAATAAACATAGGAATACAGAAATCTCTTTGATATAGTGATTTTGTTACTTTGGATATATATCCAGAAGTGAGATTGCTGGATCATATGGTAGTTCTGTTTTTAATCTTTTGAAGAACTTCTGTACTGTTTTCCATAATGGCTGTACCAGTTTACATTCCCACCAACAGTGCACAAGGGTCCCCTTTTCCTTGCAACGTCACCAGTATTTGTTATATCTTGTCTTTTTTTACAATAGACAGGCCTAACATGTGTGAAGGGATACCTCATTGGGGTTTCGACTTACATTTCACTGATGATGAGTGATGTTGAGTATGTTTTCATGTATCTGTTGGCATTAGTATGTCTTCTTTGGAAAAATATCTATTAAGGTTGTTTGCCCATATTAATTGGATTATTTGTGTTTTTGCTATTGAGCTGTATGAGTTCCTTGTATATTTTCAATATTAACCCCTCATAGGATATATGGTTTACAAATATTTTCTCTTATTCCATAGGTTGTCATTTCATTTTGTGGATGTTTTCTTTTGCTATGCAGAAGCTTTATAGTTTGATGCCAAGCTGCTTGTTTATTTTTGCTTTTGTTGTCTTTGCTTTTGATGTCAAATCCCAAAACTCATTGCCAAGAGCAACCTCAAGAAGTTTATGTCCTATGTTTTCTTCTAAGAGCTTTATGGTTTCAGGTCTTACTTTCAAGTCTTTAATCCATTTTGAGTTGATTTTGTGTATGGTGTACGAGGTCCAGTTTCATTCTTTTGCATGTGGCAGTCCAGTTTCCCCAACATCATTTATTGAAGAGACTACCCTTTCCCTGTGGTGTACTCTTAGTACCTTTGCTGCAAATTAATTGACCATATATGTGTGGGTTTATTTTGGGGCTCTCTGTTCTTTTCCATTGATCCATGTGTCTGTTTTTATGCCAACACCATACTTTGTTGATTACTACAGCTTTGTAATATAGTTTAAAATCAGGGAGCCTGATGCCTCCAGCTTTGCTTGTTTTGCTCAAGGTTGCTTTTGATATTCAGGATATTTTGAGGTTTTATAGGAATTTTCAGGGATTCAGTGTAAATCAAGGGCAAAATTTAGAATATCAAGGTATGTCCAGGGGTAAAAAGGTTTAAAATGAGATCTTTTGAGAAACACTTCATATTATACCCTTTCTATTTTTTAAAATAAGCATTAACATATTTACAGGTCTGAGAAATAGAATTTTTTAAAAAGTCAATTTAATATTTTAGACGTCTCCAAGTGTGTTTGGCTCTAGAACTATTTTTCTTCCATGTGACCTAATGATATCCATGAAACTAGTATTTTCAGAGCACTAGGAGATACCCATATTAAATCATAGTATTCAAGTATTTATTAAGCATAAATATTGCTTATTAAAAGTCAGATTTTGATAAAAACCTCAGAGTTAAGGTATTACAAGACTCTGGGGTGTATTGACACACATGATTCAACCATAAATCCCACTGAGGGCCTATTAAGAATCAATATTTCTTCTTTTATCCAGTCATATTAGTGGCAGTATTATTAGTAAGCAAATTTACCATTTGTAGCCCTAGAGCCCAGGGAGATTTTTGCCTTTATCTACTTCATATTTGTTCTTTAATTCTGTGTAGCAATTTACCTAGTATTTTTAAAATTCAGATAAGTAACTATACATGCCCTATAACTAATGCAGGTTTTAATCCTCACATAAACCACTGTATATGAAGAATAAAATGTTTCTCAGTTTTAAAGACTGTCATGATTTACCTTAAGCTAAAATAATAAATATACTGAGGGCAAATTTTAGTATGGATTTTTATTAGCTGCATACTGATAGGGATGTGCTGTTTTGAAATTCTTGGATGTCAAAAAGGAATAGTTTTAGGCATCAGGATGTTGCTTAGCCTATTGGCAACTGTGGTGACATACTGCTGCAGGGCATTTTCCTCCTAGAATTTTACTCCAGTTACTTTCTATTGGATGATAATCACTGTTGAGAAAAAACCAACACATGTTAACTTCTGCAGGAGCAACCATGATGAAGTGAAAACACCAGTGCTTTTATTTATTTATTTGTTCACATAGTTTATTGAAGTATAGTTGCTCTACAGTTTTATGTTACAGGTGTAACAGTATAGTGATTCACAAATTTTAAAGGTTATACTCCATTTTTATAGTTATAAAATATTGGTTAAGGTCCCTGTGTTGTACAGTATATCCTTGTAGCTTTATTTTATACCTAATACTTTGTACCTCTTATTCCCCTCCACTTGTATTGCCCCTCCTCCCCATCGCTCCTCCCAATGGTAACCGCAGTTTGTTCTCTATGTCTGTGAGTCTGCTTCTTTTTCATTATATGCACTAGTTTGTTGTACTTTTTGGATTCCATATATAAGTGATATCATACAGTATTTGTATTTCTCTGTCTGACTTATTTCACTTAGCATAATGCCCTCCAAGTCCATCCATGTTGTTGCAAATGGCAGAAATCCATTTTTTATGGCTGCATAGTATTCTATCGTGTGTGTGTGTGTGTGTGTGTGTGTGTGTGTGTGTGTGTGTGTGTGTATCACATCTTCTTTATCTATTCATATGTTTCTGGACACTTAGACTGCTTCCATATCTTGGCAATTGTAAATAATGTTGTTATGAACATTGGGATGCATGTATCTTTTCAAATTAGTGTTGTTGTTTTCAGATATATACCCAGGAGTGGAACTGCTGGCTTGTATGGTGGTTCTATTTTTAGTTTTTTGAGAAACTTCCATACCATTTTCTACAGCGACTGCACCAATTTACATCCCCACCAACAGTGTACAAGGGTTTCCTTTTCTCCACATCCTCGCTAACATTTATTGTTTGTTTGCTTTGTGGGAGAAATTTTATTTAATGTCTCACGCAAAGACATAGTAAAGCCAATTTTTTTGACGCCATAAACATTTAAAATCTTTCTGTTTTCATTTGATTTTATATTTATTTAGGCCTTAAATATTGTCATCATTTGGCATTAGAAAAATGGAACATTGTCTATAGGTGATCTCCACATTCTGGCATAAAGATTAACCATTTTATGAGATGGAGGGTTGAAGGAATGGGGAGTTTTAGTCATTTAATCAGGCAGTATATAAACATCTTTTATGAGCCAACCACTATATTACTGGGGATATGGTAATGAGTAAAACAGACCCTGTTTATACCCTCAAGAAGAAGGTTCCATCAGAGAAGAAAGACATTTAGCAATTCATTTCCAATAACTAAACATATTGTTTCAAATATACAAAGGGCTTTAGAGAACTACTTGGTTAGAGACAGGTTAGAGAGTACTAATGCATCTTGTATGCTTTCTGGACACCGGATTTTCTCTTAATTAGGTCTGCAATTCCCACTGAGATCTGTGGGGCCTTAGCGATGGTATGGAGAAAAAAAGGAGGGCATGGAAGGACGTGTGCAGAATGTTCTGGGAATGAAATATAATAAGACATAGCACTTGGGAATGTATTAAATAAAACTGCCCTGTCACTTTGCATTGGAAATATGCAATGAAACCACTTCTTTCAAATCAGTTAGCATGGGTTGAAAATCTACAGAGTATCAGAAACTCTAACACAACAAAGACTTAAAGACCCTACCCTGCTCAGAGCTTGCTTTAATGGAGAGCTAAGTCAAAGAATCACATAATTACAACATGCTAATACGAAAAGGCAGTGCTCAATGACAACTACAGTTGGCTGTGAAGATAAAGAAGAGTGGTTGAGAATAATAAAGAAAAGATTTAAAGAAGAGGTGGCTTACAAGGATAAAATTTAACACGTGAAGATGGGGTTGAGGGTAAAGAAAGTATAAAAACAAAGGTAGGAAGATGAGAGATAATCTAAACTTTCTAAGCATGGAGTAATACTTTTTGCAGGCTACACGAGAGAATAAAGAGATTGGGAAAATAAAGTAAGACGAGCTAAAAATATACAGCAAAAGATAAACAGGCCTGTAGGAAGCATTATAAACAGAGGTAGCTGAAGATGCCTAGAGAAATAGGCTTGGAGCTACAGATACATTTAGTGCAGAGGAAATGCTTGTTCAGGAAATTTTGCAGGTAATGCTTAGAGTACTGCTTCTCATACTGACTGTACATTAGCTTTGCCCACTGCCTCCTGCATTAGAGTTGTCTTAGATGCTATTGACAAGGTAGATTTCAAGGGCTACTATCTGACATAGGACGACTTTTTAAAGTGAGACTACTTCCCCTTCCCCAACGTCCAAATAACTCTGAGGCTTACTAAAATTTCAAAATAATTGGTTGAAAGGCTGTGGCAATTTCCTTCCAGTACATTTCTTAAAGTTTGCATACATAGATGTTTGCATACATATACATCTGAAGAAAGAGAAAAAGAAATGGTATTGAGTGTACATCTTCTTGCACAATTTTTAGAGAGTTTCCATACTATCTTGTTGCTCAGCCTCATTCTTTGAAATGACTACATGGTGTTCTGTAAAACGGCTGTCCCATTAATAATTTAATTGTTCCTGCGTTCATAAACATTTATATTTCTTGGTCTAATTTGTGTAATAGCAAACAATGTTGTAATGGATATTCTTAAGCACAAATCTTTGGAATATGTACTTGTATTTCTGAAAGGTAGATTGGTAGAAGTTGAATATTTTGGTCAATAGAAGGGTTATTAAATTGTGGTGATTGCATTTCATTATATTACCAAAATGGTCATTGTTTTTGTAACTGATACATTATAACCACATGGCTACTAAGGTCACATAAGCCAATTTCAAAATATAACTGTTGTTTGCTAAAACTATTTTTCAAAATAAAAAAATGGAAAATATCTTATGTTTGAATCTTTTGTATCATGCAATATACTGAAAACTAACATTAAAGTAACAAGGTAAATTATGAGCATTGATATGATTCCAAATTCAAATAGAATGCCTAAAGATTATAAATAAATAATAAGACCATGACATTAACTATGTATTCCATAGATTAGCATTCTGAAGGATAACATTCTCAAGGATAATGTTACTATCAAAGTCTAGTAAGACTTAATAAAACTGTGGAAATATGTAAAATCCTTCCTATTCAACCAGGATTTGTATCCATAAAAAATGTCTCTGTTCCTATATGAGGACAAGATTCTATACAGATAAAAAATGGTTCTAATTCAGTCTGCTTAGAGTCTATAACCCTCTCATAGAAGTCATGATTTGGAATTTAACATCAGAGATCCTAGTGTTTGCTGTCCAGAGACTCAGGCCAAGTTAATGAATCCAAGTACTTTGAAATTGAAGTGAAAATACATTCCACCTTTAGAGTCTCTGACTATGAGATAAGTAATAAATTAGCGGAACATAATAGAATTTACGATGGACTAGCAAATTACTTCTTTTAAAAATTACTTCTTTTAAAAATGGGGGGGGAAGACTTTACTCAAGATTCATGATTTTTAAAAATTTAACAATTAAAATAATAGACAATTTAGATACAGATCAATTTTGGCAAAAATTCACTTTATTTTACTTTAAAGCACAAATACACAAAGGTTTTCTAAGCATTATCTTATGCTTTGATTTATGTATAGTACAGAAAAGAGAACTCTGTAGCCCAAAATGGCTTTCCCCATCTTGACTATGTACCGGAAAATATAGATATTATTTCTTTATACTGTGTTCCGTGATAGTACCCAGACCCTCCTCCTGGATTGAGTGCAGTAGTTCCCCTTCCCAATTCATATCATCTTTCACTGGTTGCCAGTATAACAGGGATCCCAATGTACTATGTCTGGTTTTCCCTTTAGATGACTCCTTGAAAATAGCATCCCAAGGGTTCATTTGAGTTCAGGAGCCTTCCACAGTGGTTTTTAAATTCATATACTCAGAACCCCTTTTACACCCTTAAAAAATTAGTGAGGACCCAAAGACCAAAGAGGTTGACAAAGTGTGGCCTGCCGACCAAATCCAGCCCATCTCCTGTTTTTGTGAATAAGTATTATTTGAGCAGAGCTACCCCTGTTTATTGTTATATTGTTTATGGCTATTTTCTCTCTGTAATTGCAGCGTTGAGTAATGTGACAGATGCCATATGGCTTGCCAAGCATAAACTATTTACTATCTTGTCCTTTACAGAAAACATTTGCCAGCCCCTGGTTTATGTGGATTATAGCTAGTGATTTTTACCACATGAAAAATTAAGCTTAGATAATTTTAAAATTGAGAAATACATCACAAGCACACTCTTCATTAGCCACCAGAGCTAATAGTCATGCAGCCTTTGGGAAACCACTGTACATTCATGAGGAAATGGGAATGAAAAAGGCAAATAACACCTTAGTATTACCATGAAAGTAGTTTAAATCTTCTGTGAGACCCTAAATGTGTATAAGGAATGGGAGAGGTCCTCAGACCATATTTGAGAGATGTTGGAATAGTATATGGCAAACAGTAATAGCTACTGAATAAATACATGGATGAATAAGCAATAACAACAAAAGAGATCAAATATTTCCATAGTGCCTTACAATTTACAGAGAACTTTTGTGTCCATTTCTATTTTAAGAAAATTTAAGGGGGCAAAAGTATTAAAAGGGTTTTTGTGTAGGAGATATTAGAGGATATTTGCAAGCTGAGGAGAAAGAGGGACTTACAGCCTATTGAACATGATTAAGGACATGATTCTGTATATAACAGACAGAAATAATTAATTTAAACTGGACCATATAAAGGAACTTAAATAATTTATTTGAATTTTTGATATGGTGCAGAAAATGGTATAATATAGTCCTACAGTGAGAAAAACGAATACGTTATACTAAAGTAATATGTGGGGAAATAGAAGCGGAATCTTAGGAAGAGCGAAGCACAAATCATCTTCAAAAGAAAATCTTCAAAGGAGGATTGCTTTAGGAAACTTTACAATGGAAGACAGACTGCCTTAAAGTTACAGAAGTTCTCAGTGTTAGAGTCTTTCTTAACTTATCCTGTATCTGTACCCTTCACGTAAATTTTTAAAAACATTTTAAATTTATTCTGTGACCTCCTGTGTAAGAAAAATTAAAAACAAAAAATTTCAAGAAGAAATTTAAATTTATCTTGGGAGGAGTCAGAAATAGCCAAAGAATATTTCAACACCTCTTTGAAGGTAATTTAAGAATTACTTCTGGTATCCGGTACACATACCAGATACCAGAAGTGGCTTTGCCTTTACATGCTCTGTTCTGTGAAAGTAGTGGGATTTGGACTGGCATCTAGTTATTCTCATCACCTAGGTAACTGCACTCAAATGTACTCTCCATTATATATTAATTACAATCCAGTTGTTGTGGTTAAACAATGTGTGATATATATTTGAGTCACATAAGTGAATTAGGATCTTTATTCAAGTTTTTGTGGGAAATGGCTTCTTTTATGTATATTGCTTAACTATACACTTTATTCCTAGGAAAGATATCAAAATGCTGCACAGTATTCAACCATTCTATTGAGAGAATGTTTAAAAGAAAAAGAGAGATCAGCAATTATGAGCCTAAACCCATCTAGAAATAGTTTGTTCTATTATGTTATTGAAAACAAACTTCAGTAAGCCGTAGTGTTTTACCTCCTTCAATAGTATATTTACATTATTTGCACAGCAGGATGAGAAAGTAATCCCTGAGGAGATATTAAGGAAATCATTTATTTTTCTGTTAAATACACAAATGTGTTACTGTGTATTATACCATACACATAATAGCTTTTAATTGGGAGACATGAAAATTGAATATCACTACCATGTGTGACATGTGAATTATGATGTGATATTTATAAATATTTTAGTAGTTACCTTTTACCAGATGGAAGTAATGTGTGTTTTTGCAAGTCTGAAACATCTTTTTTATGATAATAGTCCACACTTGAGGTAATTTATTCTGTCCTTGCAGTATGGATGTAAGTTCTCTTCACTTTACGTAGTATTCTAAGCTTTTAGCAAATCAAACAATCCTAAGCATGAATACACATCAAGATGAATAACAATTCATTTGACTAATGATTGTTAAATTGAAATGTTTTCTCTCTGTACGTGCTATAATTTGAAATAAAAGGGCTGAACAAATTTCCCATGTGCATTTTTGCTCATCACATGTAACCTTGGAAAAATAACTCTGAAGGTGATATTTCAACATGGAGGAAATGACATTAAAGTCTACATTCTATTAGACATAAAACTTTATCCCCAAACATTAGAATGTTATTGCCTATTTTCAGATGGTAAATTAATGTCATTTTCCTTTATCCGTATTTTGTAATCCAGAAGAAACACCTGCTAGAGATTGCAATTTCTGTGGAAGAAGCTTTCCCTCCTCCATTTTTCTTTCTCTTTATAGGTTCCTTTCCTCTACTCTCAGACTTCTATCCCCTCTATCACCACCCTTTTAAAGTACTGTGGATTTTTTCTAAAGCCACATAGACTGGGCTTGATGTGAGTTCTGTAGTTACCAGTACTAACAATAGAAATAAAGCATTGTATTGTCACTCTTTCCTTTCCTACTGATTGACTCCATGGCTTATCTTGGCTGGCACCCTGCACATCAATTGGTGTGTCTAGGAAAGCTATGGCAGTCAAATTGTGAGCCTTTCAAGCAAGCATGTGTAATTTTAGCATTTGATGCATGCTTGAAGAGATGCTTTTCGAAGCTTTCAATCATTTTAATGAGGTATCTTAGTTTGGTTTACAAATTTGGTAAGCATAACTTGGTGTTGTTATGTTTAGACTTTGGTTATTTCATAATGTGTGTTCTGAGAGTCCTTGATGCGATAGAAGGATAAAGAATCTTCATCTTTCTCCTCCTAGTATATCTACAAACAGAACAGAAAAGAAGATAAAGCAGAATTAGAAATGACTTTTTGGGTATCAAACAAGATTAAAAGGTTTCAAGTCTCTTAGGATAGAATATTGATCATAGCAAGGTACACACACACACTCACCACAAACACACAACTCTGAAACAAAATAACATTGTTTATTAACCAGTGGTTAACAGGATTGTGGTTAAATCTGAGACTTAAAATAATCTCCTCACATTTGAATCCATTTGAAGCTCTACATGAGATCTTACAGTTTTAAAATGTCCCAGGGAAACATATATCTTTGAGTAATGTGATGGAATTATTAAAGTGCTATGAACACTTGCAAGGGAAGCTAAATTAAAGGCACAAAATTTAAAAGGATATATTATTTCATACATAAATTGCCGGCATCTACTTTATAAATGGGAATTAGATTTGTAGTCTATAAAAATCCTTAGGTAGCTGTGATTTACATTTTTCTGTTGGTTGTTACAGTTTAATAATTCTGCTAATGCACTGAAATTTGTTCATGCCACTTTTAGAGAGGCTAAAATGAAAATGTTACAAACAGGAATACATTAATGAAAATGTTACAAACAGGAATAAAGCAAGAGACATAATCAGGTAGCTCAGCATCTTTGCAAGATTGCAATAGTGGGGAGCTTAAGGTATTTGGAATTAATAGCTTCTCTCCCTTTTCTAGGTGGCCGTTTGCCTGAAATAGAAGAATTGGGGGAATAGATTATGAATATTCAGTTACTCTTAGATTATGTTATTCTTGGCATTAGATCTAAAGGAGCTCTATTTGGTGGAATGCTGTAGAAGTGCTGCATAGGGCCAGTAAGGTATAATTAGTGAATAATGATTTAAAATTAGGAGATCTAGTTTTTCATTTCACTTTAGTCCTTAATAAACTCAATGATCTTTTACAAATTATTGCTTTTGTGGTATCAATCTGTTGCTATCTGTGAAAATAATTAATTCCTGATCTTCTATACTGATACAAATTATTTCCTGAAAAAAATACAGTGTTTTCAAATTTTACTGTGCAAATAATAGTCTAGCTGGTTGTGAAAAACTTATATTCCCAGCTGCCATTTCAGAGCTCCTAACTCAGTAAGTCTTGGGTAGTTTCCAGGAATTTGACGTTCTCATTTGTACCCATGGCAGGTGGACCGCATGCCACATGTGTACCACATGTTGCAGATGGGGGCACATTTTTGGGCAACCTTAAAGTGGTTGGCTAAGCCCTCACTTACTCCTAGATTCCAGTTGGAACAGTTTTTATGAAAGCCAATGACTTACACTAATTCTTCCTAGTAAGTACTAGAGGCAAAATGTTACTTAGAGAGATACTATTTGGATATGTATAATTCTTTTCCTTAAGGAGTTGTATGTGCTAAAAGCCTTCAGTGAGCAACTCCTTCATTGAGTTATGTATATCTTCTCTTATTTTCCTCTACAAAGCAAAATAATTGATACTAAAGCCTTCTGCAGCCTCATAAGTAGTATCTCTTCAAATCACGGAAGTAGTTTAAAGAAATGTTTGGAAATCTGTTGCTCCTACTGTAACATTCCTACATTTGAAAAACAATGAAAGTAATATTTTTGCTTGTCTTTGCACACTGCTTCTCTAAATGAGTAATCTAAACAGGTTACTCTTTCTTGCTTTCTTACGCTTTCTTTCTTGTTCTTCATAACCAATCCAAATGGGAAACGAAACTGAAACCCCAATACAACTAGTTTCCCAACTAATCCTGATTCCAAGGTCTGCTCTTATCTAATCAAGTAGAATTAAAGTATGGATGCTTTATATGGATTGACACATGGTCAGCTTGTAAACTTCCTACCAACTCCTCTCCTCATTAATCTAGGCTGTACTTAATAATTGCTTTTCCCACATAATGGAACAAGTTAATTGCAAAATTATGCTTCCACTAGAACTGTCAGGTAAACTTTTCTGGATTAAAGCCAACTGAAATTTTCCTGTCAGAAATGTACTCACCTGTTTTTCAAAACACGTAAACTGCACATTTTAAAATATTACCAAATATATAGTTTTTCAACAGGCATCATATATTTTTCAAGATAATGAGATAGCTGATGACCTGTGTTATCTTTCCACAGTTATAATCTCACATATGCAGAAATAGAGGATAGGAGCTCATTTGGTAAGCTGTTTATGTCTCTCAGTTTGCATCTGATATTATTAGATTGTTTCATTTTCAGATCATAGGACTCATTACTATGTACTCCACACTTAGAATGAGGATTAGTTTATAAGCACGTAAGTAGTAAATAATATTAGTTTACCTACAAAAAGTATGGCGTTCCAGATGCATTCTTTTCTATACAAATAAGTGCAGGATTGCAAATAAGCTAGATTTGGATGCCTGATTTCCCAAAGATTTTCTCTATGGCAGTACAGGTCAATTGAAAACCAAAAGTTAGCCCAAAGGAACCATTTGTAGTTCTCACTTCATTTTTGTACCTTATCACTTACATAATATGGTACTCAAACAAACGTGTGTGTGTGTGTATATATATATATATATATATAAATTTTTCCTTTAGCAATTTTGACAACTGTGAGTTTTCCTCTTGAGGAAATACATAAGAATATCATCTTTAATTTTATTTTCCTTTTATCTTCTTTCTTTCATACAAGCCAAGGACTGTGAAGAAAAAGTCAAAGTGCAAATAGGCAGGGCTACAGTAAAATGAATAAAGCTCCGTAGCTGGCAGTAATGAGATGTTTCTGGAGAAGTTACTACCAAATTGCAATGTTTGTAACTTTATAGAAACTCTTAGGAAAAACCTAGGGGTCATCTCGCTAAATATCATGGTTGGATTTTTAAGAAGGCTGCATCATATTATGCTCATAAACTCGTTAGAGTGCTGTAGCCTAGACTTTCTCTAGGGATCATTAATAACATGCTTTAGGTGTTTGGCCCTACTGGACAAAAGGTCTTACCCTGCTTGCCCACAGGTTATTTGTTTTACTTAAAAGGGCTTATGATACTTGGGACCATAAAAAATTTGAGGTATAGTGATCACAAAGAAAATGTGGCACACCTGCAATTCTTATGGTCGAATAAAAGGATCCAAAAACCCAGTAAGCAGCTTTTTATTTAACAGTTTCCTAGATCATTCATATTAATAAATGATATTTTATGGGTGCTGATCTCAAATATCTTAATTGTATATGAGGAAATTCCCCATGCTTAATAAGGGAAAGTTTATGTACTCATATTAGATCATAATTTAGAAATGTTACTAAAATTTGGGGAGACGATGTAATAAAAATCATTAAATTGCAGCTACCACTCAGCAATCTAGGTCAAATTGTACATCATCTTGTAGATAACAGACATGTGGGCAGGTGCTGAGCAGTAGTATCTTCTGTGCTGGGCTAGAGGAGCCATCTAGAAGCTGATGTGATCTGCAAAACAAAGAGCAAACTGAAGCCAAGGCCAGGAGTCACAAAACTACATTCGAGAGCCAACATCAAGTATCAGGGGCAGTGAGAGATCTAGCAGAGGGAGACATTTAGGGCATATGTGTTAGGAAAGGTGAAGCTATGGATAAGAAATCAGAACCTGAAGGGAGTAAAACCAAGTGAAGAAGCTGAGTATGACATAAGATAAAGCAAAGATTTCATAAAGTCAGCCATCAATAGCACAGGTCCAGTTACTGATTCTTCTTGGTTGTCAGTTACATAGATTAGAGGAGTGGTTCTCAAGAGTTTTGAAATTAGGGACCCTTTGCACTTATAAAATTAGTGAGGGCCCCACAAGCTATTTTCTGCATGAGTTATATCTATTGATGTCTGCTATATCAGAAATATAACTTAGAAAATATTAAAATATTTATTTAAAAACCATCCAATTAAATAATAAATACATTGCATGTTAACATAACATTTTTAATGAAAATAACTATTTTTCAAAAAGAAAACAATTTCTTGAGAAAATATTGTTTTACATTTGTACAAGTCTATTTTATGTTTATCTCATTGGAAGATTCTGTATTCAACTTGTTTCAGTATTTTGTTTATGTTGAAATATATGAGGAAAATCTAGCCTCACACAGATATGTAATTGGGAAAGGAAGGCGTTTTTAGTAGCTCTTCCAGTTAATTGTGGATATTTTTCTTTGATACTACACGAAACTCAACAAATGGGAGTTTCTCAAGTGCTAGTTTCAGTGTGGAATCTTGAAATCATATCAGTGAACTTTTTTACTCTTCTAAATTAAAATCCATAGGTCTAGTGTGCTCTTTGAATTCATATTTATCCATAAATGATTTTGTAAAATGCATTGGTTATTTGGAAAATACTGGCTCACTGAGTTACACAGATTTCCCAAATGTTGACGTATGTCATTATATAATATCAAAACATCACATTTATTAATATTTCCACTGATTTCATCCAAAAACCATTTACGTATTGGCACCCAGTCAAGTTCAGCATGGTCGATACAAGTTTTTCAAAGTTCTAATTTTGCTTTGAAATTTTATTTAAGTTAACAAGTAATATGATTTGTTCTCCTTGAAGTGACAAACTCATGTCATTCATTTTTGCGAAAATGTTTGTCAGGTACTGAAATCTGAATTACCATTTTTTTTGTCAGTCATTCTTCCAAGTACACATGATGTTTGATGACAACACATGGCTAGTTCAGCTCGTATCTTAAACAATAGCACAAATGCTTTATGCAGATATCTCATTTTGCCATATAAGACATTAAAAAGGTCCTCAAGAGTTAAGATTCAATAACATTTGTATTATTTTTACTGCTTTATCAAGGACATTCTTAAGTGAAACTGGATTTGTACATTCATTTGTTCATTCATTCATTTACCCTATCTATCTACCTACATACTTACTAATCATACCTACATACTTACTAATTGTGAGTTTGTGAGTTTGTGGCTGTTACCCACTAACTAGTACAGTGCAGTGTCACTGACTTATCTTAAATCTAAGGCACCAACAGTTTTACCCAGCATTACTTTAACAACATCACTGCAAATGTAAATGCAATGAAAAAGGGAAATAATATCTCTGATAATATTATGAAAATTGTTCTGATTTAGATGACTCCCTAAAAAGGTCTAGGGGACTCCCAGGGATCTTATACCACACTTTGAAAACTGCTGGTTTAGAGGCAGTTTGATTGTTTTTAAAAAATGCCTTGTGTTGAACCTCTTTTTATTTTCTTGATTTTTTTTTGGTTTGTTTTTCTTGATCATTTTCATTAACAGAAAAAGCAGCAACTCTGTAATAATTTCCTGTCCTTCCCTACGTAACTGAGATTTAGCCTAAATCAAATTTTAAGTTGCTCGATCATTCAACAAATATTTATTAAAGGTTTACTGTGTCCTGAGTATTGTTTTAGAAACTAGACACTCCCTTTTTGTAAACATGACATGAGGGTAGAAGTTGTTTTTCTTCTCTCCAGCACTTTTGCACATGTAGGCAAAACTTGGTAAACATGTTGCCCAGCTGGATTTCTGCCCACTGCTTCTCCTCCCTGTCTTGTCTCCCCATCTCCTTATTATAATCTGTATCAGTGCATTAAATATCAGGTTCAACTTGGCAGTAGCCACCCAAATAAATAAAAGGGAATTTTTTTTGGTTGTAGGTGTTTGTTTTTCTTTACAGCTAATCCTTTGGACAGTATTTTCCATTTTATGGAAACTTTTGAACTTTGATCCCTTCTTCCACCTAACACTCCATTTCTGCTTCTCAACCCCAGAGCTGTTAATGTTCTTTACCTCCTTTTTAGTCACTAGAGAAATCTATTCCTTCTTAGAATGTTAAATCCATCCCCTTTTAATATCTAGTTAAACTTACTGACTGCATAGCCACCACCTTTACCAGTTTGGCCTTCATTCCTCCGGTGGGGAGGGAGGGATGCCTCTAGTGTTCTTCTTTTCTTACTGTTTGATTTTTTTAGACCTTTCTTTTGGTTGTACATCAAGCCTCTTACTCTAGTTTACATTAGTACCATCTTGGACTCCTATGCCCCTATTTTTTTCTAACCTCCTGCTGCATCCCATTCTCTATCCTACTTATTCATAATTCTTCTTGGGTAGATGAGGTGAAATTAATTCTGTATTCACCCTTTTGGCCTAGGTTGCTCTCCAGCTTAAAATATTTCACTCAGCTATCCACACAAAAATACTTGAAATAAAGATATCTAAATTTATTGTGTGCCTTACATGTATTTAATCATCAGAGTAATCCAAGATGTAGGCACTATTACCAGTTCTATTTACAGATAAAGAAACTGAGTCATAGAAAGTTTCCTGTGTTCCCAACAATGAGGCCTGGGTCCCAAGCAGATAATTTGTCTTCGGTGCCAGCACGCTTTAGTACACAGTACTACTTCCCACCAATCTGAGGGACTCTCCATGGTCTCTTTTCAACATTTAAAATGTCTGGACACCACGTTTCCATTTTCTTTCAATATTATCTTACCTTTTCTGTCATCTACCAATCCATGGCCATTTTAAAGGAATAAAATATTTTGCTGAATATGTAAACTCTTGCTACTTGTCTCAGAACTTAGATTTTAGCCATTTCCAGGGTCTCTAATAGACAACCTTCTCCTTTCCTAATGATGCTAAAGCCACTGCTTCCCTTGGAGCCTAGCCTAAATTTTTGCTGAAGCAACAGGTAGACACAACCAGGTCAAACTCTGCAAAATCTTGACCTCCAGAACTTCTGCTCCTGGAATTTCCCATGGCTCAGTCATTCACATTTGCTTGTAGAATGGCAGATCTCTGCCACAGTTTTCTCCTGGGTCAGTTCTGCATGCCACGCTTCAAGAGCTGCTGCATGATTTAGGTCATATCTTCCTGTCCTTCTCTTCCTTTTCCTTTCCTTTCTAATCTTCCTAGGCTGCATTTGTACCTTTAAATAATAAAATTCATTACTTTGAAATATTAAAATGCCTGTTTTCAATAACATAATGTGATGTCTTATACTTCAGATCTCTTTGATTTTAAATATAACTGTGTTCTTCTAACCATAGCTATACTGATGAGTTTATTCATATGAACTTTATAAGATATATCCCATCTCATATTTATTTATTTTTTTAAATGATTGTTGCCATTTTATTTATTTATTTATTTTAATATTTATTTATTTGGTTGCACTGGGTCTTAGTTGCGGCACACAGGCTCCTTAGTTGTGGCATTTGAACTCTTAGTTGCAGCATGCATGTGGGATCTAGTTCCCTGACCAGGGTTTGAACCCAGGCCCCCTGCATTGGGAGAGTGGAGTCTTATCCACTGCACCACCAGGGAAGTCCCCCAAAATATTTAGCCCTTTGTCAAAAGCAGAATGATTTCCCATGGAATGATTGTTTTAGGGAATGGAATTGAATAGAATGTTCTGTTGTATGATAGAGGGCAGCCAAATGGTAAATGAAAGAACAGTGTTTCAATTATTTTCTTTTTTGAAATTAAAATAAACTAATACTCATGTATAAAAATTATCTAGTGATGTCTACCTGTTGAACACAATTAGCTTCATGTGCATTAGTGCATTCAGTGTTTGTTTGATAAATATATGTCTTTAGGGAGGATCTTTTTGTCTCCATATCAGTGGTCAAAGAACAAGGTAAATAAATCAGAGATTATCACTTTCTATTTATCTTACTAGATTTTACTATTATCTGTCCTCTTGAAGTAATTTACGTCTGTATTGTTTGTGAATGGTGGAAATAATGATGTGCTACTGTTCATCTCTTCCCAGTTCTGCCTTCATTGATGTAATAATATAAACAGCTTGAAATCAGCCTTGACAGAAGTATTTACACCACAGAAATGAACAAACACTTTGAATCGGGATGGTGTTTTTTTTCTTTCTTCATGGAGAGCCAATGTTAAATTTTTCCAGCACATAATTTGTTTTAGGCCTGATGTAATCTACAGATACAAATTAGGCTTTCAGTTCTCTCTTCTCTCCCTTTACATCCTTCTTTCCTGCTACCCTTTCATCATCCTTAGAGTTCCATGATCCCCAAATAAAGCTCCTTCTCTAACTCCATTTTGCAAAATACATATCAGAGGATTTGGAGTAGATTGTAATGGGTCATATGTTTACACCTAGAAAAATCCCTATGGCAAAGTTAATGGGTAACTAGGATGGTAGATCCGCATCATTACCACCTAAGAGTTTAATTTAATGAAGAGGGCCACTGGGATTTGGAGTCATACCAGAATCATTTGATTTGGAGATATAGGACAGTTCCACAAAAGGAGTTTGGAGTATTAGATAGACAGAAGCAAAAAAAAATGTTTTAATTCTAAGTCCCAGTATGTTAGAAACAGAGTAAATTATTGCTTGAAATTAATAATTATGAATTCTTTATCAGGGGTTCTCATACTATTTATCTTTATTTGCTATACTTCCTTATTAAAATGATAAATATAGATAGATAAATATAGTTTCTTAGCAATCATTGTCATCTTTTGTTTTATTCATGATTAACTCAGCAGGAATATGGGGAGAAAATGAGATTTAAATTATAGCATTTTAAACATTATTTAATACATACAAAGAACTTAGTTCAATGCCTAGTAATAGTTGTCATTGCCAATATTATCACAATTGTTATCATCAGTACTCTGTACTCATTTGAAAGAATGAGACACATGGAGGGTATATTCATATTTTTGTTAAATGCATTCATATACATCTTTATGTATATATATATACGTAAATGTGGAACTATATACTTGTGTATGTACATATTTTTATATTAAATGAAGAAATCTGTATCGCTTTACTTTAAAGTTAATGATTATCTGTAGGAATTTTAGACTTTGGCAAACTTCTTTTTGCGCTGCACCCTTTTCAATATTGTTTAAGTATTATAATGAGTTTGCTTTTCTTTATTGTCAGAAATATACATATATAATATCTTTTTGGAGATGGAATTATTTCGTGTGCTTACGATAATCTTTTTAGAAGTATCTGCATTTTATAATGATTCTTCATTTTAATATATTTAAAACATAAAAAATATTGATTAGTTGTACCATAAACAATTAATTATAGATACAGACACAGTTATACATTTTTAGTTCAGTTATTATTTAAAGCTTAACCATTTCTTTCAAA
The DNA here is from genome assembly GCF_963455315.2 of Globicephala melas. Classification (NCBI taxonomy): domain Eukaryota; kingdom Metazoa; phylum Chordata; class Mammalia; order Artiodactyla; family Delphinidae; genus Globicephala; species Globicephala melas. Next base: position 128,078,010 of record NC_083318.1, on the reverse strand, counting down.
TGTTTACCATGACATTTAAGCCTAAATTTGTTTTATTGTGTCATCACAAATCCTTATAAAAATATTCCCTATCTGTCTTGTTGAGAAATCGTTATTATTTCCAGAAGAATCCCCAGTGCTTTACTTTCCTGAAAAGACAGAGTTATGAGAACAATGTGCTGGTGTGACCAGCCCACTGGGAACTGAAGAACTAGTAGGCAGGTATTTTCTCTGTTGTTCCATGAGGCTACCTAATCTCTTCATTGGGATTTGACTATTTAATCTTCTCCTATAGTTTCCACTTTCGAATCGATTTAGTTTTTCATGGTGATAAAGGCATATTAATTAGAGTTCAGTTAAAATGCCTTTTACCATTTAACTATACTATGTCTTTGATCAGATGTTGGATTGTCATGTTCCAATGCAGACTTTCAGGGCAGGGCATGTGTTTAAAACAGTGACTGCTGGGCTTCCCTGGTGGCGCAGTGGTTGGGAGTCCACCTGCCGATGCCGGGGATGCGGGTTCATGCCCCGGTCTGGGAGGATCCCGCGTGCCGCGGAGCGGCTGGGCCCGTGAGCCATGGTCGCTGAGCCTGCGCGTCTGGAGCCTGTGCTCCGCAACGGGAGAGGCCACAACAGTGAGAGGCCCGTGTACCGCAAAACAAAAACAAAAACAAAACAGTGACTGCTAGTATGTACTTTAAGAAGTGGGCATGAGCAGAGCAGGGGAGTGGACTAAAAGAAAATGTAAACACAGGTCTGCTGGCACTTTATATAAAAATATGTAAGAGAAAAAGCCCAGGCCTTACCAAAAACAGAACCAAAAGCACAAGGAAAATGAGAGGAAAAAAAGCTCAGCTTAATGCCATGCGACATAAAGGTATCTAGTAACCCCCTCCCACACCTAATTTTGTAAGTTGAAATCTTAATACCCTGTACTTCAGAATGTGGCTTGTTTGGAACTAGGGCCCTTAAAGAGGCAGTTAAGTTTAAATGAAGTCATTATGGTGGGCCCTAATCGAATTTGACTGTTTGTCCTCATAAGTTAAAGAAATTTGGACACACAGATAGAAACCAGGAATGTTATGTACACAGAAGAAAGACCATATGAGGGCATAAAAAAGGTGGCCATCTGCAAGCCAAGGAGAGAGGCCTTTGAAGACACCATATATGCTGACAACATGATGTCAAACTTAGAGCCCCTAGAACTGTGACAAAATAAATTTCTGTTATTTAAGCCACTCAGAATGGTACTCTGTTACAGCAGCCCTAGCAAACTAATATACTAATAGCTTTTGCTTTCTAGGGTAGAGAGAATTATAAGAATCTATCTACCTCAGGCATTTGGTTGAAACTGAGTGATGTAATCGATGAAGAAGGAAAGGAGGTGTTTCTAACTTTATATTAAAATGTGATATCAAGCTTGAAAATGTTTGAGTGCTACACTTTACTTGTCAAACGGCAGACATCAGCAGATACATCTTTCCTCAATACCTGCCTTCATCTATGTGGACCAGTTCTTCCTATCTTGGTAGATGTGGCATCCACTCTTTTAGGTGGCGTGTAACAATTGGAGCAGTGTTCTGCCTGCACTGCACTCTATTTCCAAAGAAGAAAGTTTGAGACCTTGCTGTGAGAGAGTGGGGGGGGGGGGGGGGGGGGAAAGCAGGTGTCAACAGAAGGTAAAGGTTGTGCGTTGGCTAAAATATGGAGGCAACTGGTCCTGTAACAAAAAAATTAATTTCAATAAATAGTTGTGGCTTTTCTTGTGTCTGTTAGCATTTGGTCTACTCTTCCCATTTTCAGCTTCTAGCCACTCCTACCACTCTCATTTGCTTAGCCCTTCAGCTCCACCATTCTCTACCTTCTAAAATCTCCCTACTTTCCTATAGTTTACTAAGTAATCTCCATTTCAGTCTAAAAGTGACTTCTATTTTCTTTGATATTACCAAGCCATTATAGTCTTTACCTACTTTATTCTCCATTGTACTGTACATAATTGGCTTCTAACGTGAAGCCAGATGATCTTTTCAATATTGTAGAGAACTAACACTTTGGGATAGGTATTTACTTCAATATTCATCTTTTACAATATTTGTACTTTTTTTCTGGATTCATGGTGATGTTGCTTTAATGATTGAAATTTCCAGAAATCTATTTGATAGTGGGTTATTACGTGTACATTTAATTGCAAAAAGTAACAAAATAAAACAAAGCAAATAAAACAGGGATTGTAGTATTTTTTATATATTTCTGCTTGAAAAAAGGGAATTGATCACATGATATGCCAAAAGTCCTAAATCTTATAGAAACAATTATATATATGTTTCTCAGAACATTTTGTGCTTTTCAAAATGCATTGTTTAAACTTCAAATATTCAAATTGCAAGCTCACTGCAGACGATTAAACTATTGAAAGAGCTGTAAAGTTTATAAGCATTAAGTGATCATTTTTCTAATTATTTACTTGATGTGTTTTTTAGATTATTACAATATGTAATTATTTGAATAAATCCATATAATACACATTGGTGTTATTTATATATCTGTTGAAAGTAATGACTTTTTAATAACCTATATTGTATTCTAAAAATGATTATACTTCAGAACAAATATTATAGTAATAAATATATAAATATTACTATAGTAATAAATATGCTTTATTTCAGATATGTTATTATTTGTAAAACTTTTTATTTGTAACATTCATTTCTTGGTGATAGTTGGGCATTTTTCACAAATTATAACAACTAATTTTGGTTTAGCAAACACAGATACGATACATTGATATAGATATGGTTTTATTTGCAATATTTATACATAAACTTGCAAGATTCCAGACATTAATTATCAGTATTTTATAAACCCAGATTGTACCTATAATATCTTATCTCCTGCCCATGTATTTCAGTATTTTTCCTCTGAATGAGCTAGCCACTTGTGGGAAATTCAAGAAAAGTGAATCTGAATTCTCAAATGATACAAACAGGTCAGTTATTTTATTACAATATAGCAAAGTGTTACAGATGTCAGTGGCCAGTTGAAAAGGTTGAAATGCGGAGTTGTTGAATTGAGACCCACAGTAACCCAAGAGCGAACTACTTCCTTCAGATACCTGAGATGTGTTCAAAATACCATTTGAGGTATTAATTTCTGAAGTTCCAGAGACTTGAAAGACTGAATTATTTTTTGAAAATTTTTCATGCACTGGCTTTGTTTTGGGCCCCAATAGGAAGACATTACAAATATTTCATCTAGCAACTATTTCTTTGCTACAGGTATCTGCCCAAAAGTCAAAAGAAGGGAGAGGCAGATGACATGATAATTTAAAAATAGTCAAATGATTTTAATTAATGTCATTGACATATTTTAAATCTGCAGAAAATTCAACTGTTACTGCAATAGCAAATATCCTTAATGATATCAGATCAGGTTTCATGATCTTTTAATATGATGTGATAGTAACTGGAGCATATACTTGTGAATTACTAGAAGACCTAAAATACTAGCAAAGCAGCCAAAATAGTTTACGTAAAACTTTGGCAGCTCAAAACACTTGCTCTTGAGAATGTATGTTTTTTTTTCTCATCATGGTTGCTGGAATAAATTTAACCTAGTAATTTATCCATTACTATTTCACCAGGAAAATATTTCCATTAAACAAATTGGAGGAATAAAGTGAAGATAAATGTAACCCATCCAAAATTCATAGTAAACCGCTGAGAGGGTTCAGTTTATATTTTTATCATAGTTATTTAATTTTTGTTTAGTGTTACAGAATTATTTAGAACAACGTGTCTAGTTTGAAGTTTAATAACATGAACCATAATTTTAAATAGTTTCTCCTTCTGTATAATCAGATATTATTTAAGAATCTAAAAATGTGATTAAGAGATAATTACTCAGGTAATGTTTAATATGCAATAGGTACACATCAAACATTAGTAAACCTACATTTTAGTCAATAAAAGAAAATTTGTGCTGCATAGAACTTAAAATATGCATCCAAACTTTCTAGTGAATCAGTAGAATAAGTAGAACTAGGACCAAGTTCATAATTTCATGCTTCCCATCATAGGTCGTGGGAGCACATGAAATGGCCAGATGAGTAGCTATTAAGGTGAGGCCAAGGTGAGGTCTGAAGTTCCCACCTACAGAGAAATGTGTGTGGAAACGTGCATAGACTTTGTAATGATCATTTACAAAACAGGAATGGGTTACAAAATCAGTATTTTTTTTGCAAAAGAATGCAGAAATGCTCATGAGGTCACCTACAAATTTTTGAAAGGCATCAATTTCTAAAGATATGGAGTCTTTCATGTAAGAATTTGTAAAGGGTAGTAAGTATTTAAGGCAATTACGTCTGTGCAGATGAGGAAGATCCAGGCTTTCATTTACATCCTTAGTTGCATGAAAAATATTATTAAAATATTCAGTGAAGGCACAATGATAAGCAAAGTAAAGATTGAATGTTTAATAAGAGAGGGACACTTATGTTCTGTGTTTGTGTGTGTGTGTGTGTGTGTGTGTGTGTGTGTGTGTGTTTGTCCCTTAAGGCAGGAGAGAGATGTGTAAGAAAGATTTGTCTATCAAAAATTCATATTGAACAGAATTACTCGTCTGTATCATGAGTATGCATTTGGTCTATAAGAATTGGAAAGAAGAAATATCCTATTTTATTTTTCATAAGCAGATAAATTTGGCCCTAGTTCTATTCCAAATTCCATCTCATGTACACATATGAGTTCTTTCTCTCTCTAGGATATACAAGATTCTGAGGAGGGATTTATATGGTATATGGAGGGGAGTTTTTAGTCTATCGTGACCACTGCTAAGATGTGCATTGTCCGAGCTCTGTTAGCCTTTTTGGGGGGAGGTAAACTTTCATTCAGTGCTAAATATGGCATTAGGAACTGTCTTTAAAGTCACACTATTTGTGTCTTCCTACTCCTTTCTCTCTCTCTCTCTCTCTCACACACACACACACACACACACACACGCTCTAATTATTCATAAACCAAGAGGTTCTATGCTTTGACTAGCTCTGTTTTCACTGGTGCAGGTTCCAGTCTGCAGCTGAAATGTCCACTGCTCTTCCTCTCCCTGCATTCTTCTTCAGTATTGGATTCACACTTTTCTCTATCTTTGGTTGGCTTTGGTTCCACCTAGTCCACTTGTAGCACCAACCTTTCATAGTCACCCTATCTACCCACAAAAGTCTGCATGCTCATACTTTATAGTACCTTCCCGTATGGTGGACCTCATAGAATATGATTGTCTTTGCCATGCAGAAGAGGAAACTCTCTACTCTTCCTGCCCACCTTAAGACTGAGGGGGCCCACATCTTTGTACTCTTAAACACCATTGTAAGCACACACTCAGCATCTTTTCTTCCAGATTCTAGCGTCTGTCTTTGGAACGGCAACACAGGAGCTACGAGTGATAAAGTCTGTACTCAGAATAAAAAGCTTTGTTGGATCGAAGTCAGTGGGAAAAAAAAAAATCCTTTTACTCATTATCTCAACAGTGAAAACAAAGACCACATTATTGTTTAAGTCAACTAACATTCCATATTAGTATATTTGCCCAACAGAGTTTTTGTACAATAATATATTTTATTTATTTATTTAGGTTGTATTGGGTCTTCGTTGCTGTGTGCAGGCTTTCTCTAGCTGCGGTGAGCGGGGGCTACTCTTCGTTGTGGTGCGCGGGCTTCTCATTGCAGCGGCTTCTCTTGTTGCGGAGCACGGGCTCTAGGCGCGTGGGCTTCAGTAGTTGTGGCACATGGGCTCGGTAGTTGTGGCTCCCGGGCTCTAGAGCGCAGGCTCAGTAGTTGTAGCGCACATGGGCTTAGTTGCTCCACGGCATGTGGAATCTTCCCGGACCAGGGCTCGAACCCGTGACCCCTGCATTGGCAGGCGGATTCTTAACCACCACGCCACCAGGGAAGCCCCAATAATATATTTTTTATTTACAACCTTAGTTGGACCCTCAACACTGCTTGAGGTTCCTTTTACTTATTGCTTAAAATCTTTAAATTCTTGAGTAGTGGTAGCAAATCATTTGTAATTTTTCTCAAGTCCTTGACTTAATTTATACTAATCTCAGTAGTCTGTTAATATCCCTGAAATTTTCTCTTTTACAAGAGATTCTTCATCTTTACCTTTTTTTCTCAGATAAATACATGCTCTAGTCAGTTTAAGTCTTTCCTCTTTCCATCTGTGCTGTCTCCTCTATTCCCTTCCAGCCTCCTCCGGAACCCTCAACCATTAATAATCTTTCTGCCTCTCCCTCCGCATTAGCTCCTTTTCCCCCCGATATGCTGAACTGTCTTCCACCCTTAAAATAAAACAGCCAAACCTTGCCAGGGTGGTGGTGGGGAGACCTTCCTCCAAATTGAAATCACGTGTCTGAATCCACTCACTTCAACTGTCTTAAAATGTCAGTGTCTCCACGTCTACCCATTTCTGCTTCAGTCTCCCACTTCTGAAGCTCTTTGATTAGGTTTCTTTATCATCAAATGTAACGACCTTTCCTCTGCCCTCATCCTGACTAATCTCTCCCTGGTCACAGATATCATCAGGCGCTCCCTCCTTGAATCCCACCCCCTGCCCCCCGCCCTGCGTTTCTGCACCAGTTCTCTTACAGCTCCTCACAGCAAACTCTGCTGCAAGCACACGGAAACAGTCTGAAAAGTCATGCTCTTTCACACCTCTTTACCTCTGTACACGATGCTCTTCCTTTTGCTCAGAACTTTCCATCTCTCATTTTATGCCTGGTGAATTCTTACACGTCCTTAAAGTTTCAGCTTCATGGTTAATTCTTTTGTAAACCTCCCTTAATGCCTTCCCATCATGAACCCATCAAGAAGAATCAATCATTCTGTTCTGCTTTAAATACTTTACACTTTATTATGTCAGTGTTTACATTCTATTAAAATGTATATGCTTGGTCTCCTCTACCAGAATGTGGACTCCTTAGAAGGAGGGACAGATCCATGATACATAGCACAGACTTTAGAATCACACAGATCATGGCTCAGGCCTTGTTTGTCCACTTTTAGCTGAGTGATCTTGGACAAGTTGTTTAAGCTCACTAACCTTCAGGTTCCTAAACTGTAAAATCACTCTTACAAAATATTATAAGAATTAAATGATTTAATGTATACAGGAAGTGACAAAGTGAACTATCAAAGGAACGTCAAATAAATGAATTATTAAGTCAGTGAAACTGATTAACATGGCTGTGGACACAATAAACACTTGATAAATTCCTGTTGAATAATTAGATAGATAAATGAATGAATAAGAGCTGTTTCATTTGTTTGAAAATTATTTACCTCCATCTTCTACATTTACTTCTCCAATCTCAGAGGAAGTTTAAATCCCTCCTTTCACTCTGTGAAAATAATATTTACTTAATTATTCATTCCTCTTCTTATTTTCTAGCATGGTTACTTGACGTCATTTTTTATTAATTAATTAATTAGGCTGCATTGGGTCTTCACTGCTGAGCACAGGCTTTCTCTAGGTGCGGCCAGCGGGGGCTACTCTTCGTAGCGGTGCGCGGACTTCTCATCCCGGTGGCTTCTCTTGTTGCGGAGCACGGGCTCTAGGCGCACAGGCTTCAGCAGCTGTAGCACGGGGGCTCAGTAGTTGTGGCTCACGGCCTCTAGAGTGCAGGCTCAGTAGTAGCTGTGGCACACGGGCTTGGTTGCTCCGCAGCACGTGGGATCTTCCTGGACCAGGGCTCGAACCCGTGTTCCCTGCATTGGCAAGCGGATTCTTAACCACTGTGCCACCAGGGAAGCCCTGACGTCATTTTTTCTCACAAAATTTTTTAATTCTATGAAATAAATGACATGGCATGACTCCCTTTTTTTTTTTTAAAGCAGTGACTACCCTGACACATAGTAGCTACTTATTATTATCATCTATTTCAATTGTAGCATGGTACTGAACCAGTTACAGTTAGGTTTGAGAGAATATAACTCCTACCCCTCCCACACATACAAAATATTAACAGTGGTTTAAGTAACATAAGACTGTAAGTGGGCAGATCTGGGGTGGTGTGATGGCTCAATGGTGTCAGGGGTCAAGATTCTTCTTTCTCCTCTTTTCTCATCATGCGGCTTCACCTCATGGTTTAAGATCTGCTGGGGCTCTAGGCATCACACTTTCATTCCAGCCAGTGAAAAGGATGGAGCAGGAAGAAAGGTCAGCTTGGCCTTTAAAGTTGCACACAACACTTACCTAGCAGTCACACTCAATACTTACGCTTATATCTCAATGGGGGGAAATTATTATTATGGTCATACTTAACTACAAGGAAAGGTTGAGGATGTAGACTTTATTTTGAGTGGCCACACACTAAAGAACACAGGGAAACACATGCAAGGGTAGAAAACTAGGAGTACTTGCCAACATGTAAATAACAACAAAATAATTATATTATTATGCTGCATTTCCCAGGTGCCCACAAGGACAGTTAGCCCAATGGAAGACTTATTACTACTTCTTTATATTTAGGACAAACTGTGTAACTGTCTCCTTCTTCCCTTCCCTGAATTTTATGGTATAGAACTATGAAAAGATAACTCTAAGGGCAGAGATATCTACAGAGAGAGCCATCAAAATTTTTGCTTATCTATGCCTAAGAACCATGGAGTGATATTCTTATACCTCAATGAAAATAGCTAATTTAATGGTAAGTGTTTAGAGCATTTAAACTTCTGGAGAGAAGTTTTGCATGAGTGTGTGTGTGTGTGTGTGTGTGTGTGTGTGTGTGTGTACTAAGGTAAATACTTTTTATCAAGTTAGAATCTAAGTAAACAAAATTATATAGAATTCAGGTAAATAAAATTGAAATAAATTTTTAAAAACTAATCTCAAAATAGCAAATATTTATAAACAAGGAGGTGAAAATAGGCTTCTAAAGTATTTCCTAAGTAAAATACATGAGTTTTGAAAATTAATATCAATAATAAAATAAACTGGAAATAAACAACTAAATCCAAAGATTGAAACTTTGTACTTCATGGAATATCTTACTTTCTGCTGCTTTGTGCCATAAAGAAACTGAGTTTTTGGCTTAGCACTTGCTTGGAATACCCATTTTGGAAAAGCAAATTTTTGTGTGTGTATGCTACATCTGGCTTAAAAGATAAAAATTCAAATAAAAATTACACTCATCAAACCTAGTTTCAGCCAATAAAACTTCTGGCATGTCTATTATTTCCACTTTTAAGCTATTCTTTATAAGAAGCCATTTTGAAACTATAACCATACAGGATTGACTATAAGCTTTTTGTATGTCCCAAATCTAGCACTGTGAAACTACTTCTTAACAGCTACTTAGTGACAGAATGACAAATGAATGTCCTCTTCATTGTAGTGAAAGATGACTGACTTAATGAGCCACATCTTACTTGTCAATTAGGTTTCTTCCTCTGTATGTATGTCTCTTTATAGATAAAGCAATTCCTTGAAACCACAGTTATAGGTAAGATAAAAAAATATATGATCCCTTTCTTGCCTTCAAGGAGAATAGCCCTCCACATCAGATTTAAAAATATTGAGTGTTCAAAATTACTGTTTTATTATTAAAAGTATTTATGTATGCCATATGAGTGTATATTATACACTAGTGTGTTCATTAACTTCCCTTGACCATGGTTTTCTATGTTCCCTTTATTATTTTATGAATCAGCATGTGACATGTTTTACTTAATTCCAGTCATTTGGAATCTATCATTAATATTGTAATTCTGTTTTCCACAAATAAAACAAAATCCATGTTAGAAATATCCACACTTCAAGTTAGTATAATGGTCTTGGGGATACAGATCACAGAATGGTGGTCAGTTAGTGGAAATTGAAAAAACACTGTTCTTATTGTTTTAGGTCTATTATAAAGTTTATTAACACATACTTTTTTCTTAATAACTGATTGATACGTTCACAAACATTTTTTTTTTATTCTGGAGAGAATTTCTTGTTTGGACATATTTATCATCATAGAGATGAATGGATTGCAAGATGGTACATAAAATAAACCACTTTTTAATTTTAAGTACAGAAAATATAAAGTGATTATTTTTACTCATTATATATTGATAGTCTATGCTTTTAAGATCATATCTTACCCCATGAAGTTTCAAACTTATTACATTTGAAATGTATTTAAATATCACAAAGGAAAGCCTCAAGTAAAAATGATATTTTAAAACTCCTACTAGAAAAAATTAGAGGAGTCTTTTCCCAATTTACCTTTTCCTTCACTGACCTTCAGCTGGTAATATACACCTCCATTCCTATGTCGATTTCTTTGGATGGCATTAGATCTTCAGAGAGTTCTAGGCTCAGAACCGAGCACTAGATTTGGTTCTTTCTTCTTCCTTACTTTTTTCATCAAATATCTAACTGTAATTTTTTTCTATGATCATATCTTCATTCCTGTCCTTCTCATCCTCTGAATTCTTATATCTTCTGTTTCATATCAGGCCATTATTTCCCACAACCCCTACCTTTCTTCCCAGAGCTTCCTCTTACCATTGTGTTTGATCTTTCAGTCGTTAAAATCTTTGTTGAGAGTCTGTGTGACTGAGGCCATAGCCATTGTGGTAAATGCACATTATGGAAGAATTATCGGGAGAAAAATAAAGTAAAGCTGTGTGTATGTTGCTCTCGCACTCTTGAATATTATTTTTTCCTACAAGGATTAGTTCTAGGATCATAGTTGATAAAGTCAATCAGTAACAATCAGGTTACTAATTTACTTAAATAATTCTGTGCTATTGGTATTAATGAAGGTTTTTCTACTGGAGTTTAAAGGATATCATCATTAAGAAGCAGAAATTTTCTTACCAGAAACATCTTTACCAAATTGGAGATATCTAAAAATATCAGCTTTTCTTCTTCAACATTTTGTAGAGTAGAGAGCTATGTTTGTGTACAGAAATTATTAACTTCTTACGTGTATTCCGTTCTTTTAAAGAATTAACCCAGATTTCCAAAATGCACCTCCCTTCTTCTTTCCACTCATCCCCTAGAACTGAACATTACAACCTGAGATTCATTTCTTAGCTCTCTATTTGCAGGTTCACTTTGTAAAATTTTAAACAATTGTAGGAGACAACTATACACAAATAAGATTGAATGACATGTTAACTGGGTATTGTGTATCTTTACAAAGGGAACAGAGCTTTGTGAGGAACAGTTCCAGGCCTTTAAAACAAACATTTCTGCATATAGCAGCCATGTGCCTGCCTAGACCAGAGTTTCTCCATCTTGACTCCATTGACATTCTTGGCCAGAAAATTCTTTCCTGTGGGGATTTGCTCTCTGCATTATCACAGCTTTAGTAGTATCCCTGGCTTCTACCCACTAGATGCCAGTAGCACCTCGCCATTCATGGCTAACAAAAATGTGTCCTACCTTGCGATACGTCTGTTGAAGGCAAAATTTCCCTCAGTTGAGAACCACTGGCAAAATAATGGATGGAGTAATAATCATATCAAGTACTTTATAAATATCATCTCATTTAGTTCCTGAAACGAACCAAAGAGGTGACATTATTTGCTGAACTAAGATCTAGGGAAGGTTTTTTTAAATGTAGGGTTACAGACCTAACAAGTGGCAGAACCCAGAAATCAGCCTTAAAATTTACACTCAGCAGCTATGCAAGTTGAATGGAAGGAAAGGAGGTGACAAATAAACATGCCCACCTAACAGTTTTGCTGAGGGCCAGTACTGGTCAGTTTTCTCCTCCTTACTGTCAGTTTTTAGGATACATTGCTTACTCAAGGTATTGGTCCATGTATAGGATTTTAACAATGATTTAACTTTATTTCCTACTCTGTGCTCAGAGCTTGGATTATGGTTGTTAGATTAGGATTTGTGAAAGTGCTTTGAAGCCAGGAAAAAGAGTTTTACTGTTACAGTGATTGATTTGATGGCATTTCAAAGTAAACATTGCCTAGAAAGAGAGTAAGAGCATGCCAAACCTGGGAGATCAGCTATAAACTGTCAGCATTTTTTTACCTTTTCTCCCAAAATTTATCTATGAAGTGCTAACTTCTAAAACCTTCAGTTAAGGAGTTGCAAGTGAAAACGTGATTAGTCCATTTACCCATTCATTTATTCATTCATTCTGTCAATAAGTATGTAATCTTCATGAGGGTAGGACCTTCATTTTGTCCCTATTTCTCCCTATTTTGATGGCTGTTTTCTCTGAAACTTGTATCTGGAAGATGGTTGACAATATTAAATATTTATCAAATGAAAAACAATAGCAATGAATACAAGTTTTTCTTATGCTTAGTATATGTATCAGAAAATGATCTAAGTACAATGACTTCTTTAAAAAACTGTTAGTCTAAGAAGGTGTGTGTGGAAGAGTAGATGAGGAATGCATGTATATATAACAAGTAATATAGACTTACTTAGACTTGCTTACTGTACTTATGAATTTATGAGAGTACCAAGCATTTTAAGTCTAAGTAAATAAATTTTTTCTTACTTATCACTTCTACCTATTTCAAGCCAAAAAATAGCCTAAATTATTAAAATATGACCCTACCCAATCTTAATTGAGCAGGTTTTATCTTTACTATCCACAATGGTATTGGTTTTCTGTTGCTGATAACAAATTATGACACATTTAACAACTTAAAACAACACCCATATATTAGCTCGCAGTTCTGTAGGTCAGAACTTAAGAGTAACTTATTACAAATCAAAGCATATTACAAATCGAAGTGTCAGTCAGGCTGAGTTCTTATCTGTAGTCTCTGGGGGAGAAATCCACTTGTAAGCTCATTTTTTGTTTTTGTCAGAATTCAGTTCCTTGTGATTATAGAAATGAAGTCTCCGCTTGCTGGCTGGCCATCTCCTGGAAGCCACTCAGCTCCTAGAGGCCGTCCACAATCTTTGATTCCTGGCCCCCTTCCTTTCGAAGCAAGCAATAGGGTGTCAAATCCTTCTCATCCATCTAAGCTCAGACTTCTTTTGCAACCAGCTGGAAAAAAGCTTTCTTTTTAAAGGGTTGTGTCAGGTCCATCCAGGTAACCTCCCTGTTTTAAAGCCAGCTCCGCCATATGCATAAACTAAGCACAGGAGTAAAATCCATTAACTATACAGTCCTGTGGATTATGTAGGGCATACATGGGGGTGGGAAATTTGCAGGGCCATTTTAGGATTCTGTCCACCAAAACAACCTTCCTTTTTTTTAATGTTACCTTTTATTTGACAATGCTTCCTGTGTAATATAATATACCAAATATATCAAATATGCATCATTAAGTATCTCTCTTTGAGATGCTTCAGGACAATATCACTTCATTTTCCCTTAATAAAATCCATTTCCTTTCTTCATAACTTTTTTTTTACATCTTTATTGGAGTATAATTACTTTACAATGGTATGTTAGTTTCTGCTTTATAACAAAGTGAATCAGTTATACATATACATATGTCCCCATATCTCTTCCCTCTTGCATCTCCCTCCCTCCCACCCTGCCTATCCCACCCATCCAGGTGGTCACAAAGCACTGAGCTGATCTCCCTGTGCTATGCGGCTGCTTCCCACTAGCTATCTACCTTACGTTTGGTAGTGTACATATGTCCATGCCACTCTTCCGCTTTGTCACAGCTTACCCTGCCCCCTCCCCATATCCTCAAGTCCATTCTCTAGTAGGTCTGTGTCTTTATTCCCATCTTACCCCTAGGTTCTTCATGACATTTTTTTTTCTTAGATTCCATATATATGTGTTAGCATATGATATTTGTTTTTCTCTTTCTGACTTACTTCACTCTGTATGACAGACTCTAGGTCCATCCACCTCACTACAAATAACTCAATTTCGTTTCTTTTTATGGCTGAGTAATATTCCATTGTATATATGTGCCACATCTTCTTTAGCCATTCATCTGATGATGGACACTTAGGTTGTTTCCACCTCCTGGCTATTGTAAATAGAGCTGCAATGAACATTTTGGTACATGACTCTTTTTGAATTATGGTTTTCTCAGGGTATATGGCCAGTAGTGGGATTGCTGGGTCATATGGTAGTTCTATTTGTAGTTTTTTAAGGAACGTCCATACTGTTCTCCATAGTGGCTGTACCAATTCACATTCCCACCAGCAGTGCAAGAGTGTTCCCTTTTCTCCACTCCCTCTCCAGCATTTATTGTTTCTAGATTTTTTGATGATGGCCATTCTGACTGGTGTGAGATGATATCTCATTGTAGTTTTGATTTGCATTTCTCTAATGATTAATGATGTTGAGCATTCTTCCATGTGTTTGTTGGCAATCTGTATATCTTCTTTGGAGAAATTTCTATTTAGGTCTTCTGCCCATTTTTGGATTGGGTTCTTTGTTTTTTTGTTATTGAGCTGCATGAGGTGCTTGTAAATTTTGGAGATTAATCCTTTTCAGTTGCTTCATTTGCAAATATTTTCTCCCATTCTGAGGGTTGTCTCTTGGTCTTGTTTATGGTTTCCTTTGCTGTGCAAAAGCTTTGAAGTTTCATTAGGTCCCATTTGTTTATTTTCGTTTTTCTTTCCATTACTCTAGGAGGTGGGTCAGAAAGGATCTTGCTGTGATTTATGTCATAGAGTGTTCTGCCTATGTTTTCCTCTAAGAATTTGATAGTTTCTGGCCTTACATTTAGGTCTTTAATCCATTTTGAGCTTATTTTTGTGTATAGTGTTAGGGATTGTTCTAATCTCATACTTTTACATGTATCTTTCCAATTTTCCCAGCATCACTTATTGAAGAGGCTGTCCTTTCTCCACTGTACATTCCTGCCTCCTATATCAAAGATAAGGTGACCATATGTGTGTGGGTTTTTCTCTGCGCTTTCTATCCTGTTCCATTGATCTATCTTTCTGTTTTTGTGTCAGTACTGTATTGTCTTGATTACTGTAGCTTTGTAGTATAGCCTGAAGTCAGGGAGCCTGACTCCTCCAGCTCTGTTTTTCGTTCTCAAGATTGCTTTGGCTGTTCAGGGTCTTTTGTGTTTCCATACAAATTGTGAAAATTTTTTTGTTATAGTTCTGTGAAAAATGCCAGTGGTAGTTTGACAGGGATTGCATTGAATCTGTAGATTGCTTTGGGTAGTAGAGTCATTTTCACAATATTGATTCTTCCAGTCCAAGAACATGGTATATCTCTCCATCTGTTTGTGTCATCTTTAATTTCTTTCATCAGTGTCTTATAATTGTTTGCATACAGGTCTTTTGTCTCCCTAGGTAGGTTTATTCCTAGATATTTTATTCTGTTTCTTGAAATGGTAAATGGGAATGTTTTCTTGATTTCACTTTCAGATTTTTCATCATTAGTGTATAGGAATGCCAGAGATTTCTGTGCATTAATTTTGTATCCTGCTACTTTACCAAATTCATTGATTAGCTCTAGTAGTTTTCTGGTAGCATCTTTAGGATTCTCTATGTATAGTATCATGTCATCTGCAAACAGTGACTGCTTTACTTCTTCTTTTCCGATTTGGATTCCTTTTATTTCCTTTTCTTCTCTGATTGCTGTGGCTAAAACTTCCAAAACTATGTTGAATAAGAGTGGTGAGAGTGGGCAACCTTGTCTTGTTCCTGATCTTAGTGAAATGCTTTCAGTTTTTCACCATTGAGGACAATACAACCTTCCTTTTTTTTTTACATTTGTTTCTTATATGGTGCTCATTGGCCACTGGACTAGGTTAGTCAGTGTTGTCAGAGTACCTAATATGGCCTTGATCTTAATAATCACCATCTTCATTATTGTTGCTTTTTTACATTTTCTGCCTTCCTTTTTAAACTCTAGGTATGGTAATGGCAAGGCCTGATCTGACTTCATTGCAATTGCATGTTGACAATATTTCTGGTACCTAATCCTTTCCAGATGACACAAAGTAGATGCTTAATAAATATGAGTTGAAGGAGGAAACAAAAGCAAACACTAGAGAAATAATATTACATGAGAGTCTTCCAATCAGCCTACTCTGATCCTTATTCTCATTCTTCAAGTGTTAGGTCAGATGTTACCTTTGCAGCTCATTGCTACATTGCAGGTGGCCTCCTCTACAATGTCATTAAGCTCTTTATTTACTTCCCATCTCATCATTTTCTATAATGATGTTTTTTACTTTTTTGCTTACCTGTTTATTGTCTGGTTCCCACTAGAACAGAAGATTCCAGAAGACAGTTAATTTATCTTTCATTCATCAGTGTATCTCCAGAGTCTAAACTAGTACCTGGTTCATATTGGATACTCAGTAAATACTGAAAGAATGAATTATGGCCTGGCAGAATTGTCCTACAGAGCTTGGATATAATTTTTCATAGCCCAAATGATAACTTGAACATTTAAAACTCTTAAAATGCATTGCAGAAGTTTTCCAACATTTTTTGATAATGATTTCAAACTTAGTCAAGCTACAATCTATAGTCTTCACTCTAATTACACAGTACATTTACCTTTTGCACTTTGCTACCCATCAAATCAGGAATGTTTTATGCAAATTAACTTAGCAATTCAAGGTGACTATGGGTAAAAATTAATTAGGGATTTAAAAAATTTGTTCCAATAACAGCTATCCTCAAAAGGGGGAAGATAATAGTTACACCAAGAATTTCAAATAATCAAAGTGCTAATTTATGATGTAAATTTACTTCATCTGGACATACATACTTCAGTGTAAATTGCATTCATTTGGACATAATCATTTTTCACAAAGTCCTTGTGTTTGGCCTCTAATAGTTGCCTGTGTTTTAATTTTCAAACTTAGATTAGTCAGCATCTTTATGTGTTCCTCCTTACTTTGTGCTGAAGTCCAGAGTAAAAACAATATGATATGTATCACTATTTAAAAAGCTTTTTGTGCTTCCCAGCGCTTCCTGTGACATCATCAATTATAACTCCAAACATGTTCTCCTATTTCCATTGTCAAAGGGAAAGTGACAGTTTCTGGTACTTTATAGCTTGATAAACTGTCTCCTAGACAATATCTTAATCAGCATAAATTTAGGTTGCTGTGGGTTCATTTTTTATAAGCTAAATATCCTGATGTAATTTTAGGTATCCTAAAATGTAATTATTTAGATAGGAATGCCAAGTAAATAAATCCTTGATTCATTTTCTTTTAAATCCTGAAAGCTCAGTGCCCTAAATACTAGTTTGGTAGGAAAATCATTGACAGCTACAGACTACTGCCACTTGAGACAGATTGATAACAACAACTTAAAAAAAAAAAAATCTCCTTTCGTTATTTACCAGTAATTATCTTCTACTGGCTCTTCTGTCAACACTTACTCATTTAGTCTATCAAATTAACTGATTAATGCTAAATAACTTTCTACGGCTTTTGCTTAAAATAGTAAAATTTTAGATACTATTGTGGAAATATATGTTATGCAGAATCTTGGAGTTTTCCTATCTTATGAAAAATGGCTAAATTTTCATTTATCTTTTGATTTAGGCCTTTATTTTCTTCCAACATGTACTCTTGTACATCTTTCCTCCACCCTCATCATTTGCCCATGGTGAGATAATTGTCTTTTAAATGCCACTGTCTCAAGAATGATCTCGTACTGTCCTCTTTGTGCCTCTTCTCTACACTGTATTACCTTTTATTATAGTCCCTATAAAGTTTTAGAATAATCACTTCCTCACATGTCTGTCTAATCCAGCCTATCCTTTTCCTCTAGTTTATAAATTCAGGCACTTAGAATGACCACGCTAGACCTCAGTAAGTAATAAAGGCAAATTGGCCAACCAAGAGTAAATCACAGCAATCTTCTCTTCTATTATCCAAATACTCTTTAGCCCTTATTCTGAATTTCATATTAGCTTTTAACCAATAGAGTGAGCACTTTTTGAGAGGCTCTCTCTATAAGAATATTTAATGGATGTCTTCACTTTAACCATTGTAACTATGCTATGAAAACTATATCTTCGTTTTATGGCTCTGACATATGTTGGGAAGTGCAGGTGGAAATCCAATGTCTAAGGGCTTTAGAGTGGATGTTTCTAATGGTTTTGCTATTGCTAAGTCACCATGGAAGGAAGACTTTTGAAGCCAGTCAATGTAGCTATGGTACCCTGAGATCACTGCACTCTGGATGTTATATAACAAAGACCTGTGACCCCAGTCATAGTAGAAATGACTCACCTTCTCTCAATTTCATAAGCGTAGAAAAGTCTCAGTCTTTCAGTTCAAATGATCAAAGAACATATATAAGATGGTTAGTATTGAGACTTGTAAATACTTGTTTCTAAATGGAGACTGTTGAGATGAGCCTCAAGATGTTTCCAGCTAATGAGACAAATATTGTTGACCAGCTGCATAACATTTCTATTCACAAATTATCGAATTCAAAACTAAAGTATCAGACAACCAGTGTTTTACAGTAACAGGCATAGCTACCATTCAACATAAATCTAGGTTGACTCTGAGCCCAGCAAAAGATCAATGTATTGAAGATCTTTTTTAAAAGTCTGATGAAAGAAGGTTGGGCTGTTGACCAAAACTTCTTGGTAACTTCCCATGGGAAAAGAAGTTCTTTGGAGGACAGTGCTGAAAAGCTTGGCATGTGCTGACACTTTGTTACAGTCTTTTCAATAGCAGAATCATTTCCAGGCCACCAGACACAGTGAATAATTCCTGAATATGCTACATGTGGTGTGGCCAAGATGACAGTACTGCCATCTGGAATAATAACAAAATTTCCTGAAAACAGACATCCTTTATGGACAGATAACTCATGCAGAACATGTGTCAAGGGCTTGATTTCTTCAGACATTTCCCCGCTGGACTTTGCAGTCACAGGCAGAAGTACATTTATAGCAACAGAACATTACAGATAAGAACTACATAAACCACACTCCATTGCCTATTTATATTTACAAGTATTAGGAAGGGTACAGCATCCACTGGTATTTAGAAAGAGGTATTTACTTTTTCCATTAAATATGAAGAGGTCACATTGTATTTTGGCATGGAAAAAGAGAACCTTCACCAGTGATTGGGACACCACAGACTACAGAGAAGACAATGGTAATAACCTGGAGGAACTAAGAAATCTTATCTAAACCTGTGTCACCAAACATGAATACAGCAGTTAGTTCAGCACAAATCCTGAATTAATTCCACTTACAACAGCATTATTTTATTGTCTCATAACTAGTTTACCTCTCCTCCTGCAACCCTCAAGTTTATTTTATATCCCCCAATTGATTTTTCTTTCATATTCTCTTTATTAATTAATTCATTATTTAGTGATTTTTGAGCATTTTGCTAAAGTAACATGGTTTCTTTATATTCAATTATCGTAGAAGTTAAAGGATCAAAATATATAAAATATCTGGTTGATTAAATCAAGAGTGAGAGGCATGGTTCTCTGACAGGTTGGAATGGTTATCATCATTCCTCAGATTATCTCCACAGCATCCTTAGAGCTCCAGCTAGCCATTTTCAAGAACTTCTGCCTTTGCTGTGATGATATTTATTGAGTTACTTCTTTTTCTCTAGTGTGAAAGAAATCCTGTCATAAAATTTAATTCCTTAGATGATGTTCAGAGACAGTATTTAACATGGATGTTTTGAACTGGGCTATTGAAATAATAGAATACAAAGTTTGTTTCCTATTTATAATCAATTAAAATGAAACAAAAGTTGAATGAAAGAAAATGTGCAGAAGCCTACATGAAGGAAAAATGTGAAATTTAATAATATCCTTCAAGTTGTCAGCAAGTATCTTTGGCTGTACCTTGCCCAGTTTATAAATATATGTGTGAAATCTGGCCTTTAGACATACGTGTCTGATCCTTTCATACTCCCTTTTATAGAAGTGGTCTTTAATATTGTGTCTAGATTAAATATGTTGTGACTCTGTTAGTACACAGTTTCATTCTTTGACCTACTTGATGTACCAGAAAAAAATAGGATGCTATATGTTTTTCTGGCTGATGGAAACTTATCTTGAGAGCATTTATGAGCTGAATATTCAACCACCATCCCTTTTCGCTGTGGCAAAGATCTCACTGATAATGAGGAATTCGATCTAAACAAAGTTATGAAAAGTTCTGAACAGCATTAGTTTATATAGAAAACATTGTGCGTTAGCATATAAAGAATATATATAATAAAAGAATGATAAATTTCCACTTATTAACAATTAACAATATACTAGTTGATCTCTATTTCAATAACTAGTTACTTGATACAGTAATGTGAACTTATACATGGTTATATATTATAAATTATCATAAAATAATAGTAATTTGTTATATTAACTTTAATAATATGTAATAAATATTTATTAAATACTTTGGCTGCTAAGTTTTGAATTAGTACAGATTGATAGAAAGCACATGAAAAACTGTCACTGTATTAAACAAATTCTGAAGGAGTTATGTATATATCTGCTTTAGTATTAGAGAAATGGCATTTCATTCATTGAATTTCATATAAAATACAAACGCATTATCATGTACCGTAAGTCCTATGTGATCTGGCTTCTTCCCAGACTCTGATTTCACCTCATAATTTTCTCATTTATTTCTCAGGTTTTAGCCATCCTACCTATCTTTACATTTCTTGGACAAGTAAAGCTTGATTTTTCCCTCTCTATAGATATAACTTCCCAGTCCAGATCTCCATATGGTAGGTCTGAAATTAAATTTTACCGTTGCCATTTGGTCTTCACTGAAAAACCAGTAATTTAGTCTTTCCTAGAACTCATTTCTATCCCATTCTTATATTTTTATTATTTTGGAAATTACTAGTTATTTATATATTTTCTTGTTTATTTTTTTCCCTCCCACCAGCATGTAATTTGCACAAAGGCAAGAACTTTATATGTCTTACTCAACACTCTGTTTATCCTTATGCCAAGAATAGTATTGGTAGAAAGAAGACATTCAGTATATTTCTCTTGAAAAAACTGAGTAAATAACTGAATGAATAAACACATTTGGGGGCCATAAGCCATCAAAAAAGGACAGGCCAAAAATACTCCTGCTTGAAAATATGCACTACACACTGTGAGACTAACAAGACAATCTGCAAAAATAAAACATCATTATCATACACTAATGTTAATTTATTACTTAAAATTAAGAAAAGAAAAATTATAAGTTCCAAACAGCACTAGTGGTAAATTGATTAAAAAATGATAGTAAATGTAAGCTGTTATTCATCCATAGAATCAGAGACAAGATATGCTTGAAGGACTCTCTTTGTCTGCCAAATTTTGAGGAATACTGCACTTGTGTTTAGGGGATTGGAGGTGGGGTAGTGAAATATCGTGAGGAAGTATTGGCAGAGCTTCAGTGGGGTTTTACAGTCCATCATCACTTGAGTTGCTGATACAGACATGGATGGTCTTACTTGGCTGTCTGACACACTCTTACCCATCAAGCTGTCGCTTCTTATTCTCTCATCCCAACATCACTTTCTACAAATTTTAGATATTTACATATTGCGTTTAGTGTATCTGTTTACATATCAGCCTCTCCCCCTCCATCGGGATCTATCTAAAAGTAAGAATTTTTTCATCGTTTTTATTGCCCTGCTCCATGCCTAGGAAATAAGTGCCCTATAGGTTTCAGTAAACTAAGTACTTAGTTTTTTATAAAGACAATTTTAAGAACCAAATGGCATTAGGAATCCCTCACGTCTTCCTTTCTTTGATAGCTACTTCACATACTGTTGTGCATGTTACCATACCACGTCAACATCTAGAGATTCTGTTTTTTAAAAGCTGTAATTAATGGCTCCTTCAATTAACCTTTGATGTACATCATGTTATCATATGTTCCCTCAGTGTTCCTGTAGATATTTCTTGATATCTTAGAGAAGTAATGCAAATGACTTCTGATTACATTTTAAGAAATTTTTAAATATTGTATTTCCTTACTTAAATAGGAAAAGCATCATGGGTAGTTAAATTTTTGATTAATGAGGGATGAATTTTGAGCTCAAATGGTTTAGCCCATTGTGTCTTATAATTCTTCAGAGTAATAACCTTCCTGAGTGGTAGTGGAACAGTTTATCAATGCAAAATCATTGATGAAGAGGGCTATTGATTCTCCTTATCTGCAGTTAATGAAATGCTTTGTTCACTAGAGTCAGTGAGGAAAACTGGAGTGAACTATGTCAGAAGTCAGCAAGAGCAGTGAGCTCGGCTGCCGCATCTAAAGACAATATACTATAAGCAGAGAAGACAGTATAGTCCCATACATGAAAAACTAAGAGTGCTGATGCTAATTTAGCCCTCTTACTCCTGTCAGTCAAAAACGGGAATCATGAACATATATTTGAGTAAGTGATTCTTGAACTCCTGAATGGAAAGAAGTTTAATTGAATTATTTTTTGAATCCTAAGGCTTTAGAGAAGAATAGTAGTTAATATATTGGTAAAACGCTATCAATAAAATGGATTTTTAAGGCTTTATAACTGAATAGAACTTCCAAAACTCCCCATGGTCTGGAATCTGGGGTTTCTGTCCTACTCCATTTGTTATTATTCAGCTTGTTGAAGCTCCATTTGTACAAAACTAACTAAATGTCTTGCTAGATATGTGCAGGAAGTACTCAAAAATGTTTAGAATAATCTTCATATAAAATAGACAAGCCATAATATGTTATGTTAATCACTAGAATGTTTTAACAGATAAGGAAATTGTAACCCAAGGGATAGTGATTCTCAAAATTCAGTGTATATCAGATTCCTAGGCCGCATTCTCACTGTTGGTTGAGAAGGCTGATTGGAAGTTGGACCAGATGATTTGACATAGGTGGTAGGGAGATGATACTTGGAGGTATATGTTTAATGTGCAGAATGTAAGTCAACTATTAACTAGTTCAATGTAATTCTGTTACTGCATAAATTTTGAATATAAGACATTTACAATCTGTTAGCTCCACTACTACTTTCAATAGAACTATTATAAAAGAGTGTTAATTTTGAATCATGGGGCTCAGGTACATAGAATTTTTATTGATCAAAGTCATTTGGAAAAACAAAATACCCCTGCCCACCCTTACACACCAATGCCACAACAAACCTGGAGCCCATTAAGTTACATAACAGTTGGTTCTCTGCCAGCTTCAGCTATTAGAGAATTTGGTTATTTGGCTCCTACATCTATTTACTACAAAACACTTATTCTCTAAAAATTTCATTCTTCTGCCAATTTAAAATTCTAGTAAAATAGATGAGTGGAAGGTTAAAATAGAAACAACTAAGCTATTCTTTCTCCTTTAAAACATCAAAGGCAATCAGTTAGTTGATATAATTTGTGACTCGCTTCTAAAATGTGTCATCTTTACAGTAGTTTGTATTTTATCATTTGATAAATTATGTTTGACATGTAGATGTAAGAGCAGAGGAAAGCTACATTTTACTTAGTGTGTGCATGTGTGTGTGCATGTGTGTGTGTGTGTGTGTGTGTGTGGCGTATTTTAGAACAGAGACTCTACTTAACGATGGAGTCTGGTGAAACATCCTGCTAATTTTATGAACTACCTTCTAAAAAATATGTCAGAAATAGATTGTCAGGTACATCTTAACATTTATCAAGAGCAATGTTGCTGGAATATCTTGCCTTTTATATTGCTTGAAAGATGTATCAAAGTTGTTTTTCAAATGGGGAAATGTAAATCACAAATTCCAAATTATTTAACTTTTTTCTAGGTTTCTGTATGACATCTAAATTAAATATTAGGATGATAGGTATGCACTTTCCTGTGGCCTCTGAAGAAAAGAAATTATTTTTAAATTTTATATAAGTGTGAGAGCAATATGTGTGGGTTTCCTTCCCTCTCTCTTTCTCTTTTTCTCTGTAGAGGAAAAATTTTCATCTGACAGATTAAAAACATTAGATTACATTCTAGTTACACTAATTACAGCTTACTGGTGACACTGTCATTAGCAGAGCACTCCTAATGCCTAATTTATAGCAGTGTCATGAATGATTAATTCAAGATGAACTTGATCGAGTGTAATGATGAAATGGGTTTGTATTCATGATAGAACCTTTTGGCAGCCATTAAACATGAGGCTGTACCTAAAACAATTTAAATAGTGTTGGTTAAAAAAACCCCAGCAGATTGTGGTTTAAGCAGATGCTAAGTAAACTGATTGAAGTTCTCTATCAGAAATGATCAAAGAAACTAATAGTTTGAGGGTTCCTGTATGCCTTCAGTCTGAAAAGGGCAGGGATCTAGCCCATCTTTGTGTTCTTAGTGTCCACAACATGAGAGGCCTAAACTGTTTATTTTTAAATGAATACATGGAGGAATGAATAAATGATAGTTGAGTTACCCTGCCTTCCAAGTCTCGGTAATGTCTCACCCTGACAATTTGTGACTTTCTCTTGAGTCATTGCTCATCTCAACCGAACTCCAGCCATGCCAGTCAGCTTTCCTTTCCTTGGATATGCCAAGTTCCTTGCCATCTTTTATATGTCCAGTTTTCTCTCCCCAGATATTCTGAACATGGTCGATTCTCATTATTAATTCTCTCCTACTCAGAAAGACATCCTAACTTCAACTATCATCTGAAATGTGTGTGCATTATATATTGATTATATATTGTATATTTACTACATACACGCGCGCGCGCGCGCACACACACACACACACACACACACAGAGTTTATTACCTTCCTCTTCCATCATGCCCAAGGTCCTTGAGAGCAGGAACCTTGCATCATATTCACTCTGTATGTAGAACAGGGCTTGGCTTATGTATGCAGGTGCTTCCTAAGAATGTAGTGAATAAATAAATGCTACAAAAGTATTTCATAAATACTTTCTTGAGTGCTTCTGATAGATTACTTTTACAGAGAAAAATTAAACATTATGAGTTAGATATATATTTATCTTAGTTTATTATTTTTAATAAGGAAGAAACGTAGTTAACAGGAATGGTTTAATAAAAGAATTAACGGAGGGCATTCCCTTTAAAAATAATATTTCATCTTTGATAGTGGGGAAATAAATGAAGTCTTTTAATGCTTGGAAATTGTATATATTACATGTGATGAAAGGAAAAAAAAATAGTAACACCAAGGAGAGGGGAAGGTAATCTGCAGTGGATTTTGCAGTTTATTACAGGGTACCTAAACATATGTGTTGAAAGGTGTATGTGTATAATTGTGCTCAGCTTATCACTTTAAATTGTGATAGGAAACAATTTAAAATCATAGGACAAACTTGTGATAACATCAGCTGCAAATAATCCCCAGTGTTTTTGACAATTTAGAAGTACTAAATAAAACATCCTTTTAAACTTTTACCCCCTCTTGCAGTATTTGGTGAACAGACAGTATTTAGATAGGAAGAAATAGAAATAAAAAGCATTCTGCCCTGGCATTTTGATGTTTGGCTTCTCATCCTGTCTTAATCATTATTTGTTACTTAACCTTCAGACATAAGGGTTTTTTTACATGTAAAATAAGAAGCTTGACCTGGATGATCCCTAATATGATAAAATCATATGATTCTATTATTACATATAGTTGTGTTCATTGTTGAAAATTTATTTCAAGTTAGTTTTCAGAAGTTTCAAAACCATGTTCTAATATTTAATTTCTGCCAACTGTACCCTTGAGCTGCTTTTTGGCTGTTCTGTGAATGTGGAGTACTGACCCCAGTGAATCAGAGGGGCATGCTTTATATAGCCTGGGGAAGCTGATATAAGAAGCCAATAATTTAGAGGATTTGATTATTTATACTCTCCTTTAGATAGTGACAAACATGAAAGTTTTATTTTTTAATTTAACTCTCCAAGGAAATACTTTTAAGGTTACAGACTCCAATGGTTTAGAGAAACACTGCAACAAAATGTACGAAAGTGGTCCTGGTTTCATTCTGTAAAAGACTCAGGGGGGATAATATTGCCTAATGTTTACTATGGATAAAATGGTTGCTTAGTTGAAATGCAAAATGCATTTGACTGCCATGAGAGGCACTTTCTCTTTTGATTTTCTCTGCTATTTTGGGGAGAGAAGATATGTAATATTAAATTAAATTTGTAGTGGGATTTTTGTGTAAAAGAAATGCTTCAAGAAATCCATGGTCAATGGGGTTGCACTGTGTGTGTGTGTGTGTGTGTGTGTGTGTGTGAATATTAACTTTTGCATTTTGGTTCTTAAGAAAGCAAGATTCTGAAAATCGATCTCAAAGGAATTTTCACTTGTATTAACTTATTTTTCAATAGAGAAATTACACATGATTCCTTACCATAATTGTGTTGAATAATTTATTAGGATGAAATGAGAATATATGTGAAGTTCCAATATTGCTTTCCCTGTATTAGTATTAATTTTTTAATATATTTAAGGATATATTTAAAAAGTAAGAAGAATGTATAGAAGGCTGTTTGTTTAAATGTAATATTAAAGAAGACATATAAAAGACAGTTTAGTAAATCAATGAAACTTTTAGATCTCATCTTAAAAAGAAATTAGCAACATGAAAGAAACAAAAAGTAGATTTATTTATGTGAGTCTCCACAAAGGAGGAACAATTCATAATTCCATGGTTTATCTGTGGTAAGGAGAAATCTTTTAAAAAATTTTATCTAAAAGTTATTCAGAATTGTGGAATTGCATGATAGAAACTCAGAATTAATTAGTTGAAAGTTTAAAAAGAAACATATTTTTCTAAGACTTGAAAAAATATTAATATGGCACCAAAAAGAGTGACTATAATATTGAAACAGTATTGGATATACACAAAAATAAAGAAAAGTCTTCTTTATGGGATATGATAGAGCTCAAATTTCATAAAATGAAATTTTGTTTGGTTTGATTTTGCTTCTTTGGGTTGTATGTCCTGGATTATTTTCATTATTTTGTTTTTTGTAATAATAATTATAATACAGAATCATTTAGATTTTCAACTTATTAAGCTCTTTAATCCTATTATATAATGCAGTTTTCACACTCAGTGAGGGAGCCATAGATTTTATTTACTTTACGTTAAGGATAAAGTGTCTGAAACTTAGAGAAATCAAGCATCTTAGGGAACCTAGTAAATTGAAATGCCAAGGGTCAACCCAACTCTTTATTCTAAGTCCAATTTTTTTATATAACCACAATTTTCAAAAAATAATTTAACTGTCATATTATTAAAAATTTGATTTGAATTCTAATCTTATTCTAGTTTATACTCAACATTCAATTCTAATTTTTACCTCTAGGTTTATATTAGATATATAGAAGATAAGAATTTAAATACATTTCCATTGTCAAATGTCTTATTTACCTGGGGCTGAAATTACTTCTGATTATCTTCAGGCAAAAGAGAAGCGTAGAAAGAATTGTTGTTGAATCTGATACTAATTTACCTTCCTCTAGTTCTTTTTATTAAACAGACCTGCCTTAAAACTTCTACCACCCCCCTATTCCTCTTATATCTGGGAAGTGGAAGGAGCAGGAATTGATAAAATGGAAGAAGCTGTTCTCAACTGTGAATTTTCAATCTTTGTCTAGATTTCCTGCTGCATTTATCATTGATATTGTCACAAAATTTGTCACTTTTGTAGCAGTCTGTGACCAATTTAGTCTAGGTTGCCTTATTTATTGTGGCTTCAAATATTGCAGAGTCTCGCAATTAGACTGCAACCTTTTCATGAACATGAGATTGAGGGAGTTTCCTTAGTATTAATCAGAAGCCATGTACTCAAACTTGTAGATTAAATCAACCAGGCTAAAATGGAATGATTAAGAAAGCATCCTACTCATTAATCTTTAGTTCATGTGAAATAAAATACAATATATTCTGTGTTTTTAAATATGAGTATCATGTCTATTTCAATAGTAAAAAAATAGTAAAAAACAAAAGTTAAAATAGGTTCAGTATGACTTTTATGACACCATTTTAAACATCCAAAATTTATTCAGTTCATTTCATACTTTCAAATATTTTTGAAAGCAGATTTGTAGTATCAGAAAACTTTAAAAAATAATTATAGCATCTGTGTATATGAATAATGGCTAGAATTTAAATATAGAAGCTACAGATAATATGTCTCTTTTTTCCCATATGAAAAGGTTCTAGACCGATCTCCTGCACATCATGAGGATTTGGGGGACTTTGCTTGAGATGCTGACTTGCAGATGTAGAAAAATCTAATTAGAGTTGCTGTCAATTGAGTTACAGTGTTACTCAGAAAATTTCATACATCTTTAAACATTTTTTTCTAAACACTGATTTATATATTTCAAACCTTTTTTTCAAAAGCTTTCTGGTGTATACTTGAGGCTTTTTTAAAATTGATGCTTATAAACATGGAAATAATTTTTAAAACATTTGGCTTCAGGCAAAATTCAAATGTATATCCATAAAATTGACAGCATTTTTAAATTGTAAAATAATTGGACTTTATGAGTTGTAAAACGTTGTTCAAAATTAAGGTAAAATTTTGTATATGCCAAGAAACTAAGTGTACTAAAAAGAGGATAATTCATAACACCAAACATTCATTCAAAAAGCATTTTTTCACAAACAAGCTTGTAAAACAAAGATTGAGTATAACATGATATTTGGTAGTGCAGAAGTGAGGATTTGAAAAAGTTTAATAAATGTGTGTTAATTTTACTGAATTTTAGAAATATATAGCTAGCACTTTGAAATATTATTTTGAAAAAATGTTCAGAATAATATAGGTGGCATACATATATGTCACAATATATGTAGGTGGGCTGAATTTTGACAGACACGTTTTATTTTATAGATGAGGAAATTGAAATCTAGAGAAGTTCAGTGAATTACCTCAAATCAGATAATTTCAGGATAGATATTTAAATAATGTAAAAACAACATATCTATGTAGAATAAATGAAAATGACACTTTCGGACAGTAATCATTAAGCATTTACTGAGGACTTACATGTGTTGTGGCGTGTTATGATAGATACAAAAAAAAGATCACCTTCTAGGGCTTCCCTGGTGGCGCAGTGGTTGAGAGTCCGCCTGCCGATGCAGGGGACACGGGTTCGTGCCCCGGCCCGGGAAGATCCCACATGCCGCGGAGCAGCTGGGCCCGTGAGCCATGGCCGCTGAGCCTGTGTCTGGAGCCTGTGATCCGCAACAGGAGAGGCCGCAACAGTGAGAGGCCCGTGTACCGCAAAAAAAAAAAGATCACCTTCTAACCGTCCAATCCTGTTACAGACAGTTCTTGCCTTAAAGGCATTTGAAATAGTAGAGAGTACCTTTACTGGGGCAAGGGACCGTTTGGTGCGCTGAAATTGCGTCCGCGTATTTACAGTGTTCTCTTACCAATATACCCTGTAGTACTTTAACTTTCATTCATCCTCCTTTGCATCTAACACTATAAAACGGAAATTCTAATATGTTTGGCTTGTTGCTTGAAAGTCATTTAACCTTGTCAACTTGCAAAGGAATCCCTTTGAAATGTTTAATGCTTATCACCATGTGTTAAAATTATGCTTTTTGGCAAGATATGGATTCTCTGTTTTGGACACTTTACAAACTATCAAAACCAATTTTTTTCTTGGTTATTGTTTACAGATCAACCATATCAAGGCACACTATATCTACTAGGAAAATCTGGTAAAATGCATATTCCAGTATATTTATCACCTGAGATTCTGATTCATTAAGTTTTATTTTTTCAAGCAGAATGGGGACTCTATAGCAAGTAATTCCAGTGTTGGTGGAGTGCTTTGAGAAATATTGATAATAAGTTATTAAATATGGAGGCAAAAGTGGACATTGTTGAATTAATCCATTAAAAACATGTT
This sequence comes from Globicephala melas, assembly GCF_963455315.2. Classification (NCBI taxonomy): domain Eukaryota; kingdom Metazoa; phylum Chordata; class Mammalia; order Artiodactyla; family Delphinidae; genus Globicephala; species Globicephala melas. The sequence goes on along the minus strand of NC_083318.1, from coordinate 128,048,263 downwards.
TGTGAACTTTATTCAGTGCTATTCTTATTGCATTTTTCCAGGTAAAAGAGAACATCTTATTTCAACATCCATCAAGAATGAATTTCTTTTTTGCATTTGAAATATCTTGAGTATGCTCATTTATAAGAAACAAAGCAAAACAATTTTTTTAAATTCTCCATTAAAAGACATCCATGCTGAACTCCAGCAACTCAATCTAAGTATAGAGTCATATCTATATCTATATCTATATCTATATCTCTCTCTATATATATATAGAGAGAGAGAGAGACAGAGTGACAGAGAGACAGAGAGAGAGACAGAGAGAGACAGAGCACTTAAATTCGGAGGAAATTAGAAACAATTTTGTCTTCTTATTCCTTGTTACACAGTCCAAGGTTAGTATACTCTATCTAAGGTAGGGAGTTGCATATGCAGTTTTCAAAGGTTCATTCTGCTCCCAGGTGATGCTTTTCTATTTGAAAGGAATAAGAGTAGCCAAGAGCAAAAATATTCATCATTCTGTTTTCTCTAGAAACAGAAAATCTCAGTATTTTCTGTCTCCTTTATTGAATGTAGAAAATTTTCTATCTCCTTTACTGTATGTGGAGAATATGTAGCATTGAAGTAACTTTGCAACTGTGCTGAGTGGGTGAAAGATGTACACCAGTTGAATAATGAGGATGAGCAAAGCATCATTTATTAAAAAAAAAAAAAAATCTTCAAAATCTTGTCTTACTTCACACACACATTCTTATGTAGAACAAGGTAAAGAGGATTAATAAGTTATCTAGTTCAGCATCTGCCCAAATTATTCTTTTATTGTCGCTACCTCCCGTCCTTATCAGAATTTCCCTAAGAAATCCATTAGTGTGTCCTATCACTCTGAAAACTTATTTAGACCTGCAAAGTGGCTCTAAGTTCATGTTGATAGATTTATGCCACACCTTCAGGGACAAGGATCAGACGTCCTTAGCTACCTCATAATTTGGAGAATGACTTAAGATTTAAAGATTGGAAAAGCTTTTTATATTTCGCTCTCCTTAAGCTTTTAATCCTTTGCTCAATATAGTCACTTCTTTTCAGATGAATTTCATAGACTTAGAGAACAGAAAACAAAACCATCTGGTGCTTCGTGCTCCCCAGATATTTCTAAAAAGCTCAATAGTTTGGGTACAAATACTTTATTTGTATTATTCAAAATAAAGACTTAACATTTAGAAATTGGAGGAGAAATATAGAGACAACATGGCAGTCTTGATTGACGTAACTGGGTTAAATTCTTCCACAGGGAAGAGTTTTTTAAGAAGCAGCTAGATACCTGGTTGCACAACTTGATTTTAACTGGGTTGTCACTCAAACAAAGAAAAATTTTCTTCCTACTCTTTCTACAAGACATTAATTTTTCTACTAAAAATGTTTATTAGTTTGGTATTAAGAGGTCGTTTTACTCAGTCATCTTTCAAATATTTGCATCACACATGTCCTCCAAAGGACTGTGATGGTAGGTTGCAAGAATCCAAAAAAGCAAATATTTTGGAATGATTTAAATATAGCTCTGCAGTACATTTTATTTATTTCAGTAAGTTTAGTTTCATTGTTTAAATAATATTGGTGTCCATTGTTCATACTCTGACTGTGGGGGTAGGGGAAAAGAGAGAATACCTGGACATTGGTTTGAACTTTAACATTCCCCATTATTAAGATGAGTTCTAGGATGTTTTTACTTCTGTAGGATGTGTTGTTTAATGTGTTAATATTTCCTAGTGGTTTTTCTTTAAAGCAAAACAGGCACATTGATATTGTCTGCACATTAATAAATCTCTTATACGGAATTGCACTTGTTTTTCTACTTTTAATATTCATGTATTCATTTTTAGCAGATATTTATTGAATTCTTAATTTATATATGATATAGTGATGTAGGAAACACTCCTTAAGCTCAACTTTATAATCTAGTTAGAGAGATGACACGCATATAAATAAAGCAGAAGGAGATAACATATCCTTTGAGTTCATCAAATGAGGATGAACTCACTTCAGGCAAAATCCCATTATTATAAGCTCGTGTGCCTATCCAAATTCTTTTGGTGTACTTAATGTTGTTTGGTGCTTTGCTGCTCACCAAGCTCTGGGGGAAATGGCATTATATTAAATTAATTACCCTTAAAATTAGTATAATGATTCTCTGGCTTTCTAGGGCTTTATCTTATTTTGACATCAAATTATTAAAAGGATACAGAACTGTCTGTATGTACATTGCATTTGCAGTTTTGTTTAATATAAATGTGTAGGGACAAAGACTGGAAGGAAGGATATAAAATATGATCATTTTAATTTCAAAATTGTCAAAGATATTGTCTTTCTAGGTATATATATGTATATATATACATATATATATTTAAGTAGAGAATGTAAGTGTTTGATATCTTGACTTTCTCAATCAGATAAGACAGCATGATTACTGACATGACCCATTTTGTGGTTACTTGACACAAATAAAATGACATCCATAGCAGTACTTCTTCATAATACTGAGAATTAAAGGAAAAAAAAAATGCAGAAAATAGCACCACACCTGGTACAGTATAAGCCCACAATAAATCTTAGCCTTAATAATTATTATTGATTTTATTAGGTCCATAGCATTCTACAGACCAAGTGAAAGGGCAAAGTTCAGCTTGTTTTCTGTTTTGTTTTCTGCCATGAAAAATAGTGGGACAAATCTCAAATATAACAGTTAAATTTGTATATTAAAATTAACTGCATCATTGTAAGGAGGGGAAATGCAACTACACTCAGTAGAGATCCTCTGAGTCTTGATGGTAATGGAAAGCCTGGCTGCTTCTTTCTGTTCTTTTCAGGGCATAAGCAGATTAATCCATAGTTGCTAGCACATACTACCACATTCTCTCTATGGAGATCCTGGAATATTTTCCCTAATCATAAGGCTTTGGAAACTAAGCTGGATCATTTTCTTAAAGCTAACTGTGTCCTTATATTTACCTTATGGCTTGACCGAATTTCTCTACCTACATACTCACATTTCTATACCCACTTGGTCTTCAAGGTGCTAAGCAACCTTTTCAGTGTACAGACAGATAGACTAGTAGTGGTGTACACCCATACAGTTGAACCCAGAGATTTTCAAATCTTCTTTGTGCTGGAAGTGTTATCTCCCTCCAGAAATCTATCATATGCTAGCTTTTAAGGATAAGGAACAATGTCAGTCTTATTTATAATGATATTTCCCAGGTCTAACTCTGTATTTGGCACAAAGAGAACTTTAATCATTGTCAGATCAACCACTTACTTAATTGTTAATTTTAAAACCTCAATCATAAAAAGAAAAAAAAGCTTTAGTTATATCTGGATGTACAGATTCAATCTGAAAGAACAATTAAGTAAACATTGTGCCCTGTTTCTCAGTGTCAACCTGTTCTATGTGGGTCTGTACTGAAATACCTTCTTACAGAGAGTAAAGCATGCAACTGACCTTCAGCCGTTGCTTTTGTATCTCACAATACAATGAACTAAGAAATCCAATAGAAATACTGTAGGTAACAGCTTAAATATAATAATAAAATAAATTTATATATCCTTTATATTTAATAAAAATTTTTTAGAAACAGTTTTACATGTAAGAAAATCCAAGGACTGATTTTTAAACATTTTATGTTCAGTTTACTGGTCCAGAAATTGCTTAGAGGACTCATAATTCCAGACTGTAGTCAAGGAATCAGGATCTCAAGTCAGGCCAAATTCCCAAGTTGTGATTATCCCCATTCAGTGATACTGCTACCTTCCCAAAGCAACTCAAGATTACTGGCTCAGTATTCGATTCTTGAGCAGTGAGCAGCCTAACCTGAGTTCAGTAACACTATCACAGATGTTCCACCAAAAGCATTTTGTTTTCATCCTGGTCTATCCACTTATAAACTAACACAATATTGTAAAGCAACTATACTCCAATTTTAAAAAATAAATAAAAGGACAAAGATTTGAATTGAAAAAAAAAAAGAATCTGATACTGAGAGACACGTGTTGGGTAAAAGGGTAGATAGTTGTATTGAGGAAACTGGCAGTCTTGGGGAAAAGGTGGACTCATGTCCCAAAGAACAAATTCTTCACTTCCCAGGTTTTGCTTGGAGATTATGTAGGGCAAAGAAGAAAGGGCTACATGCTGAGGAGGGGGTAAACATCTATTTTCAGAGGTGACTGCTTCTATCATGTGGTTCCAAGTAGCTGTCTTGTCTCGCTTGTGATTGGAGCATTCATTATCTGAGCCATAAATCTCTGATCAGTTAGTTCTTCTGGCTCCAACCAGTCTGGGGTTGTCATGCTTGTGGTCAGCATACAGTTGACTTCTTCCACCTGGTGGGGGTTTCAGTATCTTCAAAATGGTTTGAAGGATACGGCTCAAAATATTATCTATAGCCCTTGAGGAAGAACTAAATGTCCTTGATTTTGTTTAATGGCTAAACTATTATTTTGTCTGCTTGACTGTTTTCCTTTGCTTTTGTATTTCATCATTTCTCTGATTAAATTTATTCTTTGGAACTCGGGGAAGGCCTAGGAGATTAAAGTTTTTCTATGAACAAGAAGCAGGCAGAGGACATATTTGTGGGGGCGGGGTCTGTCCCAGGAAAGCCCCATAGGGTTTTGCTTGGTTACAGTAGCATTAAGAACCTTTTGTACTTGGTTACCTATTACTGCTCTTTGAGGGGCGTAGGTTTGGGTTCCTATAAAGTTGATGCAAATGTTTAATCTGTTTCATTTTAAGTACCTTCAAGAGATAATTTAAACCATAAACATTCTAGATCATAATATTTTTCTCAAAGAGTAACTTCCTCTAACCTCCTGACTGGTTTAGATTTCAAACACTAAAGCTTAATTTCCACTTTTATTATCACAAAGGATGAATAATGAGCGATTATAATTATCTGATTTTATCTACTGCTGCACTTAAGGCAACTGAATTTTGAAATTTTGTCATTTAACTATATCTCATGGAAAATGCTTTTCCATTTCAATATATTTAAAATTCATTTCTAAGGTTAACAGTTAATACAAATGTATTTCAGGATGTTAATATGTCTGTTTAGTACTCTTTAGCCATGGAGATCTGCTTCCCACTTTATTCTCTTCCTTCCTTTCTTTTTTTTCAACAGCAAAAACTCACTCACTCACTCACTCGCACTCAGTCACCATTATGATGAAATAATCCTCAGAGTTCTCTCCCTGTGTGCTACTAAACAATCAGCAAATGATTATTTTCCTGTGTCCTTTCTTTCATGATATAGTTGTCTCCTCTTGATAATGCCTGTATTACTTTTAGTTTTCACTTTCAAGTCAAGAAGCTATGTATATGTCAATCAAATTATACACTGAGCTACCGGAGGGCTCTGAAGGTACCCACAAGATAGGAAAAACTAGTGCAATATATAAAACTGAGGAAAATTTTAGTCTACTTTTTTTTTTTGAACCCATAGTTGATTTGCTTTACAACATAGGTCGAAGTGTGAAATTCTGTATTTCTGATTCCTTTCCCCACTTATTTCATTGAGATATAATTGACATGTAACATTGTATCGGTTGTAGATGTACAACATTATGATTTGATATATGTATATATTGCAAAATGATTAACACAATGAGTTCAGTCAACATCCATCACCTCACATAGTTATAATTTTTTTCTTGTGATTAGAATGTTTAAGATTTACTCTCATAGCAACTTTAATATATACAACACAGTATTGGTTTTCAAAATTATTTTAATAGTTTTTATTGAAGTATAATTGACATATAACATTGTATTAGTTTCAGGTACACAACATATTGATTTGATATCTGTATATAATGCAAAATGATCACCATAATGTCTAGTTAACGTTCATCCACATACATAGTTACACTTTTTTACTTTTTTTTTTTTTATCTTCATGAGGATTCTGGTTTTTTTTTTTTTTTTTTTGTGCGGTACGCAGGCCTCTCACTGTGGTGGCCTCTCCCGTTGCGGAGCACAGGCTCCGGACGCACAGGCTCAGCGGCCATGGCTCACGGGCCCAGCCGCTCCGCGGCATGTGGGATCTTCTTGGACCGGGGCACGAACCTGTGTCCCCTGTATCGGCAGGCGGACTCTCAACCACTGCGCCACCAGGGAAGCCCCATTCTGGTATTTTTAACTATAGTCACCATGCTGTACATTACATCCCCAGAGCTAATTTATCTTATAAGTGGAGGTTTGTACCTTTTGGCCACTTTCACCCATTTCACCCTCCCCCTACGTCTGGCAATTACCAATCTGTTCTATCTATAAGTGTGATTTCTTTAAATTCTACATGTAAGTGAGATAATGCAATATTTATGTTTCTCTGTCTGACTTATTTCACTTAGCATAATGCCCTCAAAGTCCATGTTGTCTCATATCGCAAGATTTCCTTATTTTTTAATGACAGAGTAATATTCTACCTTTTCTTCATTCATTTATCTGTCAATGAATACTAAGGTCGTTTCCATGTCTGGGCTATTGTAAATAATGCTGCAATGAACGTGGGAGTGTAGGTATTTTTTCCAGATAGTAATTTTATTTCCTTTAGGTAACAGAGGAAGACAAGAAGATGATATCTGACTGCCTCCCTGGTCTTTGGAGAGGACTGTAGTCAGCCCTTAGATGTGTGTTAAAGAAACCTGACTCTCAAGCCCCATCTTTTAAGACATACAGATGGTCAGAAAGCACATGAAAAGATGCTCAGCATCACTAATTATTAGAGAAATGCAAATCAAACCTACAGTGAGGTATCACCTCACACCAGTCAGAATGGCCATCATCAAAAAGCCTATAAACAGTATATGCTGGAGAGGGTGTGGAGAAAAGGGAACTGTCCTACACTGTTGGTGGGAATATAAATTGGGGCAGCCAGTATGGAGACCAGTATGGGGGTTGCTTAAAAAACTAAAAATAGAGCTACCATATGACCCAGCAATCCCATTCCTGGGCATATATACAGAGAAAACCATAATTCAAAATGATACATGTACCCCAGTGTTCATTGCAGCACTATTTACAATAGCCAAGACATGGAAGCAGCCTAAATGTCCATCAAGAGAGGAATGGATAAAGAAGATATGGTACATATATACAGTGGGATATTACTCAGCCATAAAAAAGAACAAAATAATGCCATTTGCAGTGACATGGGTAGACCTAGAGATTGTCAGACTGTATGAAGTAAGACAGAGAAAGACAAATATCATATAATATCATTTATATGTGGAATCTAAAAAAATGGTTCAAATGAACTTATTTACAAAACAGAAATAGAGTTACAGGTATAGAAAACAAACATGGTTACCAGGGAGTAAGGGGGTTGGGAAGGGATACATTGGGAGATTGGGATTGACATATACACACTACTATGTATAAAATAGATAACTAATAAGAACCTGCTGTATAGCACAGGGAATTCTACTCAATACTCTGTAATGACCTATATAGGAAAAGAATCTAAAAAAAGAGTGGATATATGTATATGTATAACCAATTCTCTTTGCTGTACAACAGAAACCTACAACAGTATAAATCAACTATACCCTAATAAAAGTTTTTTTTAAAAAAGACCTGTGCATTCACCATATATAAATTATACTTTAATAAACAGACCTATTTATCAATTTTAAAAAAAGATATGCAAATAGGCCCCTTGGGGCGGAGGGGGGTATGTCCCCTGCATAACAACCACAAAAGCCAGAGCACCAGGTGTGTGCCCACGCTCTTTCCAGGGAGATACCAATGACCTGGAGTACGGCAGGAGGAGAGTACAAAGATGACACCTGCCAACCTCCTGGAGAGGACTCTGGAGAGGACTGCAGTAAACCTCTAGAAGTGTGTTAAATTAGAAGCCTGATCCTCAGGCTGCAGCTTTTAAGAGATGCAAATAGGCCTCTTTCAGGAAAGCACTGGGTATTTCAATCTGCTGCCTGTTCATCTGAGACCTGGGCGGATAGCCTTGAGCTGTTAAGAGCTGGGTTTTGTTTGTTTGTTTTTGTTTTTATATATTTACTATAGTATTGTGGGTCTCCTGGATGCAAGCCTTGTTGGCTTTGAGAGCTAGGTGTTTGGGGTCTTGTCTCTCAGGTGGAAGACTTAAAAGTTGGAGTACTAGATGTTGGGTCCAAACCCTTCAGTCCTTGGAGCCTTTACTATATTTCTAATTCTATCTCTGTAAATAGTTAATAGGACTAGATCTCGATTATAAAAATAAAAGGTTGCAGTGCTTAATTAGACAGTCTGAAACGGCTGTTAAAACTGTTGTTGTAATTATTATGCAAATAACATTATTTTTTAAGTGGTGTTTTGTTTTTAAATAGGAAAAGAGTGCTGGGAACAACCCTGCCTCTCAAATAATGAGATGGAGAGACAGAATTCACATGTCGTTGAAATGTTTTCTGAAATAAAAGTTTTGATGTGATGTGCTAAAACGTGTAGGATCATAAGCAATCACCTTTTTAAAGTCCTTACAAAATATTGTTTCAAAGATAAAATTGGAGAGGTGGTTTAAATAACATGGCTAGATAGTGTGCAGGAATTAGATTCATATACATTTCTTGAAAACAGGCATTAGTATTATTTATAAACTGGTCTCTTAAAAAGTCCATATGTCTATTATATTTTCAGTTTTCATCCTATGCTGCTAATATTCTTAGGAGACATATTATTTACTAAGAATTAGTGCCTGCAGAGGCGGGTGATGGCTCTTAAGAAGTGCCCAGATTCAACTATTCTTTTTTTTTTTAACATCTTTATTGGAGTATAATTGCTTTGCAGTGGTGTGCTAGTTTCTGCTTTATAACAAAGTGAATCAGTTATACATATACATGTATCCCCATATCCCCTCCCTCTTGCGTCTCCCTCCCTCTCACCCTCCCTATCCCACCCCTCTAGGTGGTCACAAAGCACAGAGCTGATCTCCCTGTGCTATGAGGCTGCTTCCCACTAGCTACCTATTTGACATTTGGTAGCGTATATATGTCCATGCCACTCTCTTACTTTGTCCCAGCTTACCCTTCTCCCTCCCCATATCCTCAAGTCCATTCTCTACATCTGCATCTTTAGGACAGAGTTTTGGTAGGACAGAGTTTTATTTTAGAAGCAAGGTGAGATTTTTCATCTTTAGTTCTGCTCTTGAAATAGTCTGCCAGATTGATGGAGCCTCATCAGAAACCATGAACACTGCACTATGATTTGATTATAGTGGTAAATATCAAGCAACACAGACAAGAATACCATTTAGCCAGGTGTGGTTTATGCATACGGTGAATAAAAAATATTTTATTCAAAATTTAAGAGAATTTGTTTTGCACAGAAAGCATAGTATATGGGTCTTAGAAAAAAAATTAAACAATATATCATTGTAAATTATTCTGGTAAAATATTTTTTTATTAAAGAGACGTTAGTAACAACTCCCTTAGAAATAAGAAAATACTGGATAGTGAGTTGCTCTCACATTTTCTTATTTCAAATGCCCAGAGCTGTTTCAGGAGTCTTAAGTTAGAAAACTGCTTTGTTAAATAAAAATAAGCCATTTAATTTCAGGTGAGGTTTCTGAGAGCCTTCACCATGCTATAAACCTGTGTCCAATGATTACCGAGAAAGAAATCTACATTTGAGCAGAGAACCTTTAAATTTGAAATATCTCACCCACTATTATGGGAAGGTTAAAAATACTTAGGAGTCACTAATCCATGGATTACTGCTTCCATTTTACAATTGTCCCATGTCTTCACTCCTTTGCTATATTTAAAGTAAATAAGCACATATGTGATCATTGTAAAAAGTAATATAAACCTTTGGTACTGTTATGATAGCATTTTTTTCCCCTATTGTTATCACTGTTGCTGGTTCCCAGTGCTATTTCCCATCCTGGAGGTCTAATATCTCCTGAGTGGTGATGTAGAGAGAAAGCTCAGCTGCACAATGTTGGGATGGCTCTGAATCCTTAAATAGGAGACTCTGAGAGCAAGTTTCCTCCTTTTTCCAACTCAAGGTACCTAATTTCTGGAGTTTCTTTTCACCGAGCTATGTACCTGATGAGTTGCACAAGCAAGACAACAGAGCTTTGCATGTCTGAGTGTTTAGTTTTTACTTATTCTGGATTGACGGAAGATGGTAGAGGAAGCAGCAGGTCAGAGTTCTCTTGAGAGTTCAGTCTCTTAACACATATACGTAGAAGTCATGTTATTCCTCTTCATCATGCCATTCATCTTCAGTGGCGCAAACCCCTCTCAAACTCTTCAAAACATTTTCTCTCTGGTTGGAATCAACTAGATTCTGACGGACTCTGCCTTAAATTGCATGATGGTTTTCCTATTACAGTGCCATCGTAAGGTGCGGTTTCTGGGGCTAAGGCCACTGTGAGTGGGATATAGGCAGTGCAGTTTGGGCTAAGATCTTTAACTATGTCCTTAGATTTCTCCTGTGTTTTTGTCTGCTCTTACTTTTGCAGGAAGGGAAAATATTGAATAAACCTTTCCAAAGCATTCCCTGTGTTATTTTGTCTCTCTTTTTCCCCCTAAGATCTGACTCTGTCCTCAAGGTCTGGCTAACCTAGACATTTTCGAATTTTCTAACTTATTATCCTTATTCCTTTCTGTCTGACTAAATACCACATTCTCCCATTGATCAGTACTTCCCATTTGATGCACACACTATTTCTGTCCATCTATCTCCCAATGCTTCTCACGAAGAATAGTACCTAGACCCTTTTATACATGGTTGAATGAATAAACAAATCAATGAGTAAATGAATGAATGTGATAGCGTCTATGGAACGTAGGGTTCTAAGGAATATGATGCAGCTTATACAGTGTACGATGAACCATCCAGGGTAACTCTTTATAGAAGGAGTTATATGAAAAGAATTGAGTTATTTCCACTTCAATTTTAACTATAATCAGAATTTTATCAAAGACAATTATTTTTAATTGATATAGTGATACTTTTGAATGCATTTTATTCTACATTTTACTATGAATAATCATCTATGTTTTTTGTGGCTTCATAAGCTTTCTCTACTAATTTTGCATATCTGATAATAAGATAATCATCTGTAAGTTATATATCACATGCATTGTATACCTGTATTGTGGAGATTATATAAGATATAAGTAGATTTTGGAATTGGAATCATAGATAGTTCACATTAATTTGGTGGTTGTTTGACCATAGAAAAATTGCTGATAAAACTTTTTTATGTGAGTTAATCCTAATGCATTGTACAAAATGCTACTGAATGAGTATAGTGTAAGTATTGATTGATGAGTTTCAAGCATAGTATGGCTAATCCGTTTTAAGAGGAGCTTATAGTCTTTGGGAAACACAATTTCTGGCTCAGGTTTTAAAGAACTGAAATGCAATTTTAAAATGAAGCAAAGTAAAAGACATACTGGAATTAAACAAAAAACATTAGCTTTGTGGAAAGAAATAATGCTTCGCTCTCATTTTTTGATGTTATCTACAAAATTCTGTATGTTCATAAATGTTAAATAGAAAGGTCTTTCCAATTTTATTTTCATTTTGTTTTACTTCACTTTTTTCTAAAGGGCAGAGAGAGGGGCGTTCATGTTGTATGATTCTGTAGAGATGCTGTGTGCATTTACAGCCTTTGCACTTCAAGTCTCCATTATATGCTCTATCTAGGGTGTAGCATCCCCACTGCCTCTGCTTTCCTAAAACAGTCTTCAGTGGCGACAGAGAGACACAGTGAATAGAAGAGCTATGGGAAATAATTTGTTAACTTGACAGCCACACTGTGCTCCTTTATATCACTCCAGTGCTAATGAAGTGAGTTGGTTATAAGAACACTCTCTTCAAAGCACTTTTTCTCATTTTAAAAGACAATTTGTAAAATGTGTTTTCATTTATGGATTTATGGCATTTTTAGGATCTTAAATACATCTCTACCTTTTACTAGTCATAAAAAAATTTACATTTCTTAACATTTATTTTTATCTAAGATTTTTACATCGACTTTAGTCACTGCTTTATATATTTTTAAAAAGTAAAAAATAGGAAAGTGGAAATAAGTAGTTTTAAATACATAGACTATTTTGTCTTTTTATATCTTAGTTGAGGTTTAGTTTGAAATGAAATGTTCTTTTATAAAAAATATCGTTCTAGAAAAATATAGGAAAGGTATTTTAATGTTATATATAACTCAACTTTCTGGTATCAAACAATCTAGATAATATCTATAGTTTAAAACTGCCATTTTTTTCAAATGATTGACTCAAGAACATATATTGAATTTACGTTATTAGAGATCCAGCATCTTAGGGTAGAATGAGGAGTTAAGGTTTCAGGGGGAGAAAATTTACTAAATTGAGGATCTAGTTAGAAAATAATTTTTTGGGCTTCCCTGGTGGCACAGTGGTTAGGAATCCACCTGCCAATGCAGGGGACATGGGTTTGGGGAAGATCCCATGTACTGCTGAGCAGCTAAGCCCGTGCACCACAACTACTGAGCCTGTGCTCTAGAGCCCATGAGCCACAACTACAGAAGCCCACATGCCTGGAGCCTGTGCTCCACAACAAGAGAAGCCACTGCAATGAGAAGCCCATGCACCACAACGAGGAGTAGCCCCTGCTTGCCGCAACTAGAGAAAGCCCGCACACAGCAATGAAGACCCAACACACCCAAAAGTAAATAAATAAATTTAAAATGAAGAAAAGAAAATAATTTTTCATCGAATTATTTGGCTACTCTTGAAGTTCATGGTCTTCTGGATTTTGCTAGCCAAATAAGGCTGATGCTCAAATAAACATATTTTTGCTGACAGTCATGCATGCTAAACATTGATTTGCTTAGAAGTATAATTGAGGATGAGTATATGATACTATCAGTGCTTTGTGGTGATATTCCCAGGGGGAAAAACAACTAAACCTCTCTTTTAGTAGACACATGTTTAATTTCACACACCATTTAAACCTTTGTACTATTCCAGGTGCATGGAAATTATGTAGAAAAATAGAATGTGTATATTTAATGTAATAGAATTAACTTTAAAATATAGTATTTTTATTTGATGGTGGTTTGATGAAGTATTTTCATTTGAATTTTTATGCTTCAAACATTTTTATAACATATTTTTCTTGTACCTTATCTAGCTTCTGTCAACCATATAGTCGTCCATTTATCAGTTATTTGTTATGCAAATGAGTAAACACTTCTTACTTACTAGCTTACTTGGAATGAAAAGAATGAAAATTTATATTCCATGATATGCATTATCTGCATACAGGCTGATACATACATTTTAAGTGTCAATTTTATTATATTTTGAAAAATGCTGATTTTTTTTCATTTTTTTCTCTACCTTGGCCTTTTGTTTGTTACCACTTTAGAATCAAACCTGGATTGCTTTACTGCATATTAATGCAGGGCAGGCAAACCAACATGTTAGTAGATGGCTTGAACAGATTCTTTATCACTCCCTTGGGGAAACTATATTGCTGATCTCACTGAAATAAACTTTTAAGTATAGAAAAAGGTTCTAAAGACAGTCCCTTTGACCATTTAAGTGGTAAACTTTACCACTTATGTTCATGTGAATCTCAGCAAATATGTTCCCCATCATAAAGAAGCAGAAGTAATAATAGTATTGCACATTCATTTTCAATTCTAAAAATGTGTGAGCACCTATGATGTTCCAGGAACTGTATTAGACACTCATGATACAGAATAAGTTGGAAATTAGACATGATCTCTAGACTCAAATAGCAGACTCAAAGCACAGAGAAAAGTCCTGGGTGAACCACATGACTGTTTAATCTATTATCTGAATAAGAAATGTGAAGTGTTTTGGGAAAGAAAGGGAAAAGTGCCACCTTTTTCACTAGGCATCTGGTTGTCATCTGGGACTGAACAGCAAAAAATTTTTACGTTAGCAAATGTACTAGGTGAAAACAGCTTATTTTCTATTTCAGTAAGCTAGAACATAGAAAGGAAGGATGTAAAATTTTTCTACAGTAGGTTCAGTGTAAGCTGTAATTTTTACAGTCCGAATCTGGGACAGATATGCCTATCTGAGAAGAGATTGTTCCATCAGAATCATAAGAGTCATAATTATCAAGGGTGCAGAGTACAGAGCCCACTTCTTTTTTTTTTTTTTTTTTTTGCGGTATGCAGGCCTCTCACTGTTGTGGCCTCTCCCGTTGCGGAGCACAGGATCCGGACACGCAGGCTCAGCAGCCATGGCTCACGGGCCCAGCTGCTCCGTGGCATGTGGGATCCTCCCAGACCAGGGCACGAACCCGTGTCCCCTGCATCGGCAGGCGGACTCTCAACCACTGCGCCACCAGGGAAGCCCAGAGAGCCCACTTCTTAAGTCACACTTGCAGACATAATGATTTTCAGTTTCTAATATATATAATATAAAAATGCCCATTGAACTCAGATTTTCAAGAGCAGTTTTGTCCTGTCTTTTGAATATTGTATAAAGTATCTGAAGATGCCCATCATTTTGCCTTTCAAAGTATACCTCTTACATTTTGTTTTACATGCAAAAGTAGCATTACACACACACACACATGCTCACTTCGATCATATTTGATTAAGAGAACATAATCATAACAGTTTCATGTTGGTTACAAACTGTTCTGTTAAAAGACTGGGCAGGTTTGTTCAAAAAGGTAAAACAGGTTGTTTTAAGATAGGGTCTTCTCTTTAAAAAATTCTTTAAATATATGTTTTCCTTATTATATTAGAAATTCATTGTGCAAGCTATATGATTATATTGTGGTAATAAGAAATGTATTTTCTCTAAAAATGTGACAGCTCATTCTTCATTCACAGTGCTGGTTAGAAATGTTAGGCCACAAATATTATATACCACGTTCATTAATAGAGTCAAATTGCCAGTTCATGACCCTGAAACTGGAGAAATTAATAAGAAAGACATACAAAATTTTAAAAATAATTAATAAGAAGGCCATTTTGGGGAACAGCTACCGTGTTTAAGTTCTAACCTCACTTGATCAAGAAATTCAAGGATAAGGACTTGCCAAATGATCTGTTCTTTTACTGTAAAAACAATCGATTATTACAGATTTGTAAAGTTGTTGAATTGTCACTTTAAAAGTAATTTCATTTATTAAAGAGAACAGAAATTTACTGGCTGATATAAACTATTAAGCATAGGGTAAAACAGTATCTATAGTATTTCATTTACAGTAGGCAAGAAATACAAATTCCAAAGGAAGAAAATATGAGAAAAATGTATTCCTTCTATTGCCTGAGAAGGCATATTAATTAAAAGTATCAGTATATTTGAAAATAATGAAGGAGACCAGATACTTAAAAAGGGATGTGTGTCCCCCCTTGGACTTTGAACTACTTTTATTAAAAATTTTAAAAAGTTACCATGTGAATATTATGTCCCAGTAAATTCTGAATGTAGACCTTTTTCTGAGTTTGGTCCCTGTATTACTCATCTCTAAATGCCATTGAGTTTAAAGTAGTGACTAGCAGAAGTGAAGGCTCAGTGACTGGAAATAAAACAAATACATGGTTGGATGGATAAATACAGTTAACCATCTCCTTCTTCTTCACTCCCTCAGAACTTGTTATTCTGTATTTTTGGGGATATAACCTTTCAATCAAGGAGTGGAGTGGCAAGTTAGCAAGGGATCTGAGTTGACAGAAATCCTGAGTGCCATGTGCTGCCTCTGATACTTTCTAGCTATTGGCCATTAGACAAATCACTGAACTTCCCTGAGCCTATTTCTGTAACTGCAAAATGAGGAGTTGAAATAGAATGACCCCCAAATTATGGTTCTTTGGTGTCATAACAGTATACTGGCCCATGTGGAACTTTTCTTTCTCTTATTCTTTAAAGTCGAACAGATTTCAGCTTTGTGCTTTTCTTGGGTTTAGAGAGATAATTCATTATTACTGATTAAAAGAGTTCCTACTGTGCCACAGCTGGTACACATGAAAGAAATGAAGAGAGCAGTGGCACTATAAGACTCCATCACCTACTCTGCTTAATTATAGAAGTCAGAACTTGAAAATGAGATTTACGAAGATAAGGTGAAATGCAGATAGTATGTTTCAGGATAATGTAGGGTTGATGATGTGTTATTTTGGAATATTAAGTTTTCCAGTTCGGCATATGTGAAGAAGGATAGTATCATAAATCTAAAAGGGAAAATGGATCCTCCAGTCTCTAGACCAATGAGTTTGATGTTGAGTCGATCAAAATTCTGAATTTGTTGATTAATTACCTAGAATGTCTGCAATGAGAAAATGAATTACTAGGGCTAACACGAGCATTTTAAACAACTGTACCAGCTCAAGGGACTGTGTAAAAATAATGGACTTTAATTTATACAAAGACATTTATTGTATTTTTTTCCGTATGGTGGAGAATATGGACTAATATACGTTTGTAACTGGTTGATCAGACCTACCCAAGCAGTGTTAATTAATACATCAGTATAAATCTAGAAGGAGGGTCTCCTTTACTGTGTGTGGCCTTTTTTTTAAAAAAAATAGGTTTCAATGATTGAATGGTTATTTGTTTATTAGATTCTGGATGGATATGATATTTTCAAGTTTCTAGACGATGACTTACTGCTTAAATTTATGTAAAATGTTTAGTATTATCTTGACTGACGAGAAGGATACATTCAACTAAGTAAGATTAAATTTTACAAGGCCGAGAGTTTTACATTACTTTTAACTTTAGAAAACAAACTATATAAGTACGGAATGCTGAGGAATTTAGCTTGGTAGTGTTTCAAATGAAGAATATCAAATTGGTTAAAGAAATCTTGGGTTTCATTAATAGAAATATAGATTTTAGACAAAAACAGGTAATATTCCTGCTCTACACTATTGATCAGACTTCATGCCAAGCATTAATTAAAGAGAGTATGTTTAGTAGAACAATTGTTTAACTGAAATTAATCCAGCAAAGTAATTAAATTGTTGGAAGTTCTCAAAACCATACGTAGTAGACCATGGTTGTTTTTAGCACCCAACATTACTCACCTTTCTACTGGTAACCATAATTCTGTTTTCCTCCTGGGAATCAAGACTCCTTCCATTCTCATTCCTTACTTTCAGGGTGAAGTTAACTCTACAGTCTGCTCCGGGGGCAGGTCAGGGAAAATATTTGAAATAGAATTAAGGTCAGCACAAATACACTCTGCAGCCATAATTGTTGTTTATGGCCAATGTCTATTCTGATTGATGGACGTTAATGTTCATTCTGATTAGCTTATACCCAGGTGTATGTGTGTGTATGTATGTGTGTGTGTGTGTGTGTGTGTGTGTGTGTGTGTATCCCATATGCAAGTTAATCTGTTTGCCCTGCCCACATTAATTTCATGATTAATGAGAATTAGGCTGAGGTTATTTTCTCTTTTCTACTAGACTCAAAGTTGTGAAAACCTCTCTGGAACTATTTTAACATTAAATTGGGAAAATCTGTGAAGCCAATATGGTGTAGGTGAGGCAAGTTTTGAAGATGGCAAAACAAGGTTTGACATAATTTGAGCCCCTGGATCATTTTAAACCTGAACTAAATCTACTTCAGTACCTGGGTCCAAAAATTAGTCAAGTTTTGCTTAAGCCAGAGCCAAAAGAGCCCTAACTGATTCATCATGTAGGAAACAAACCCTCAAACCGAAACCTGAAGATGTTTACCTTATAAGAGAGAAAGGGATATATGTATGTATATGATATATGTATATGATTGATCTGTTGTCAGATATCTCTTCATTACTTAGAGAGCATCCAAGGGTATACAGAGATAGAAGTTCCAGGTAGACTAATTTGGCATCAATGAAAGGAAGAACATCTTCGCAATTTGAGTTATCCAGTAATGAAATAACCTGTTGTCTGTAGTAATAAGGACTAAAATAGAGTCTAGATTATAAAGAATATTATATTTAGCTGAAGGATCTACTAGCTGTTACTAAAATCCTTAAAATTTATTGAATAATTACTGTGCTGGACACTGTATTAGCCACGTCATATACATTGCCTGAAAAGTCTGCACTGTAACTAAATGAAGAAAGTAGGGAGCAATGAAGTTGAATAACTTGCACAAGGAAAAAAAGCTAGGAAGAAGCAATGATGAGAAGGAAACCCAATGTATCTGACCTTAAAACTGCATCTCTCCACTAACATTATAACAGTGCCCGGATTTTTATGGATTCAAAACAATTATAAAACCCTGCATTTTGCCAATATTTTAGCAATGGTTTACATAAAAAGAAAAATGTACTAATGTAGTTTGAAAATGAATTATCTTTGATTTATGGACAATAAGGTTTTATGGACTTTCTAAAAATACACTAAAAGCACTTTAGTATGTAAATTTCATGCTGACTAAAAGGTACCATACCTATGTAAGTGTAATTGGAGTGTGAGCTTACATAAATCCATAAATGCTAAAAGAAAAAAGTCAAAACACATTCAGTTATAAAAACGTAAAAGCAAATATGTTATAATTTCTGAGAAGGCCTAACAAAGATCAGGCAATATGTATTCAAGGCCTAAATAGCCACATATTCTGCCAAGGGCTGTAATTCAACACTAATCCTCTGAGAATTAAGATAGAATACACAGAAGAAAAACTTTCTGCTGTAAAATGAGGCCCTGATAGAAAGTGTACAAAGGAATTTTTGTTGATAATTACATTGCTAATTTATTGCCTCTCACCACATCTCTAAAAATAAAGAAAATATCATTGCATGGTCACTCAAAATTTTTTAATAGTGCAGGTAATCTGATTTTTTACTAGTGCAGGTAATTTGGTAGCAAGATTATATAAGCATCATTGTAAGACCTCTGTTGTTTGAAGTCGTATCTTATAATATGAGAAATATTATCTACTATAGATTGTAGGACTGGTATAGTCATGAAAGCACTTTACCTGATGTAACTGCTGAACCTGAATTCATTTTCAGCATAATAATATCTCAATTCTTTAAAAAGCAGAGGTTTAAAAGCAGATTCATTATGTAGTTTATTAGTTCAAATGTTGTGGTCAAACAGACCCAGCTTTTAATTATGACCCTGCTATCTGTTGGGCAAATTTCTTAACCTTTACAAGTGTCTGTTTTTTCATCTGATATTGGGAATGCTAATGTTTACCTACTTCAGAGATTATTAGTGGAATTAAATAATGTAATCGTAAACTTATCTGCCTGCCTAGAAGGGTGCTGAATGGACAATACCTACCTTCCCTGCTATTTCACTCCAAACCTACCTTCTCTAACCTACCTTCAGTAATCTCAAAATTAATGAAAAACAACTATCTCCTGAACACAAGTCAGTTTATAGGCCTGTGTTTTGGTGTACAAGCTATAATAGGAAGAGTATATTTATGGGGAAAAGGCAGAGGTTGCTTAATAAAGAAATTTAGAATGAATGGGAGTCCATTTTAAAATCAAATTCTATTTCTTGTTTTTACCGTCCCACTTTATTTCAGAATATTCCTATGCTCCTTCCAGAGTAGTCATATTATCTGGGTGCCACAGCTTTTCTTAGTTATATTACAGAGTAGTTATTTTTTATACACAAAGTTTTTCACTGCTAAATTTGAACTGGGAGTATTCAGTCTTCCTTAATTTGGAAAAGACACTCAAGTGCATAACTACAAGGAAACATATTATCTCCTAGGTATAGGGTGCCTTGGAGCTGTTACTGGAACACAAGGAAAAAAGGAAATTAAACCAAACCTCATTAGCTCAGGCCCTAAATATTTTGTAAGCAGATAGCAGTTCCCTTGAAATGGGAAACTGAGAAAAAGGCCACAAAGAAATTAAATGGCTATTTTTCTAAGATCACATAGAGATAAAGTGAAACAGTCATGTGCAGGACCTGAGAAGATTTAGGATGTCAAAATTTTGGCTAAGCAAGCATATGTACTTTTCCAGCTTAGGAAGAGCTTTCTTATAGAGCTATACTTTCTATTGATTTTGGTATCCACTGCATCTGAAAGTTTTGTAGAGTAGAAGAATAAAATTTGTAGGACATATATATGAAAACACAAAATAATTTTAGTCCACATATTTATTTTTATATGCTTTCATTATTACCCATTGATTATATATGTTGAGTACACAGGGGATGAATCAGTGCCCTGGTGACATAAGAAAAAAAAAAAATCAGATCAACAGATCAAAAAAAAAAAACAGATCAATCAGATCAAATAAAAAGACGCATATCCATCCTCCTTTCCCCATCCCCAACAAAATGAGAACACAAACATTTAATTCCTGAAAGTTTCAAGTTATAAGGAAAGCAAAGGAATAAAGTTATACACCTTTTTTTTTTGTAACCATGTATGGGATCTACCTGTGTGACACTTGAAACGGAAAACACTAATTTTTATCGATGTTTTCTAGCAGTAAACCATGAAATACAATTTCATTTTGCTATAATGCCGATAGAAGATATTGCATGTCACCACCAAGCATACACTGTATATGCTAGTGTCTTCAAAGTCTATTTGCTTAGCTTAAACCCTGAGCTGTTAAATGTAGCATAAAACTTCTGTGAAGTTCCACTGCTCTGCAGTAGGGGGAAAAATTCTTTTAATTGGATGATTGCAGAGAGGGAGAGGAAAAAGGAGAGAGCTTTTAAAAGTTTGGGTGGTTCAAATAAGAAAAATTCTGGATGCTTCAGCAAAATTGCCAGTCCTCTGAGATTCAGCTTTGACTATTATTACTAATGTAATACTTTCAGTGTACAGCAAATTAGATCTTGAACACATTATGCGCCAAATACTATTCTTTTATACTCATTTGTAACCCTTAACAGGTTTCAGTGGGAGATGTGGATGGTTAGTGGAAAGCGGCTTTCACATTAATTTTTTACCCTGAATCTGATACATTGAAGGCAATTGGGAAGAAATATGTGTAAAAAATTTAATAGTAATAATCCCTTTCATTTGTATAGCACTTTGCCAGTTACAAAGATTTATACCACGTATCATTTTATTATATCTGTATAATGAAATAAATTTAATTATATATATAAAAGTGTATTAGAGAGTCTTCACAATCAAAATTTAGTATCAGAGTTTCAGAGAAAAATGACTGCTTGGATTTATGTTTAACACAGCAGCACGTTGGAAAAACTAAAATTTTGAATTCAATTGTGTCAAATGTCTAACAGGCTAATACTAATAACAGGAGTAATTTATTCTCTATAAAATCTGTAGACACTATTATAATTGTAAATTACTTTTAATTCACTTCTCACATTTATAAACTTTTCTTTTTGCTTGTTTACAGGTCTCATTTTTAGTTTTATTTACTTCAGTTTGTTTTCATTTTTTGGTTTATTATCTTGGAAAGTATTCACCAGGATCCAGGCTTCCAACAAGGGATACTCAGAGGTGGAGTCCTGAGTCACTGTCATGGGTGGTTGAATTTCTGAGAACTCACATCAGTCTTGAGCTTCTTCTACCATGCAAGCTAGGCTAACCCTCATGCTTTCCAGCTACTAAGTAGGACTTCAGGTTTCCTAAACCTCTGTGAGGATACATTTACTGATTTAATAGAGTTCACTACATGCTTGTTATTTTGTTTTATTTATTTATTTATTTGTGACAAAGGCAGATTACTGTGATCGTCAAACCAAACAACAAAGGGATTTTTAAAAAATTGGATGCTACTGTGCAAAGTGTAAGCCATCAATAGAATATTTGGAAAAGGGATCTCATTCATTCTTTTATTCAGCAGAATATTTATCGAACTCATACTCTTGTGTCTGAGATGGTGCTCAGTGCTGGGAGTATATAAGTAAAAAACAACAGTAACAACAAAACAAAAACAAGAATGACCCCTACCTTTGTGGAGGAAAGTGAAAGAGAGAACGATAATAACAAAACATAATGAATAGGTAAATTTTATAAGCTGTTGGAAGATGGTAAAAGCCATGGAGAAATAAGAACAGGGTCAGACAGGTCAGGAACATGTGGGAAAGGGGAGTACCATTATTCCCCTTTGAGGGGAATAGGCAAAAATCTATCTGTGAGAGGAGTGTTTTAGAGATTCCGTGCAAGGGACCTAAATTTGGGAGTATGCGTGATGACTATCAGGAAGAGTAAACCAGGAAGAATGTAGAAGGAAGTGAGATCAGAGAGAGAAGGGCAGGGATAGGGGATTATAGGTCATTGACAACTTTAGTTCTGCATTAGATGGGAAGCTGTAACAGGTTTTGAGCAGAGGAATGACACAAAATGACTTATTTTAACAGGATTACTCTGGTGGCTCTTGTTGAGACTAGGAACCAAGTGCAGGGGCAATTACTTAACATTTTAAGAGAATAAAAAGAAGGAACTTCCCTGGTGGTCCAGTGGTTAAGACTCTGCCCTCCCAATACAGGGGGTGCAGGTTCGATCCCTGGTCAGGGAACTAAGATCCCACAGGCTGCATGGCATAGCCAAACAATTAAAAAAAAAAATTGAACGAATAAAAAGAAGATTGAAATAGGAGCATGCACTCAGGGAGATACTTTGGGTTCTTAGCCTTATGTAGAATTGTGAAGCAGGTAAATCAATCTGCAGTATTCCTAGATTTTCTTTGTATCACCTTTTTCTTCTCCTCTGCACCTTTCTCCTCATCAAACTTGATCTCAGCAAAAGGTCCCATGACCATACATTAAGGTAAGGATTTCTGTTTGCCCCTTCAGTGAATTACCTACATTTTAACCAGGACTAACCTCCGGGAACAAATTTCAAATGGTTACATTTCAAGCCTTCAACAGTAGGAAAATATATTTTTGGTTGGGGAGGAAATTTAGACCTGTAGCCTAACCTCAGTCAATTCTGGCTCTTGATTTGCCATAAAAGTTTCTCTTCTTCACCAGACAACTAAATGTAAAAAATTTTAAATGCCCTACTTTTTATTTGAGGCAGATTGCTGAATCTATACTAATTTCTCTGGAAATGTTCATTGAATTATTATAGAGAAAAAAATTAAGTACCAGGCAAGAGTCAAAGCCCTAGAAATAAGATCTGAATGAGACACTGCACCTGCCTTCCCTCAAAGTGCCCAGAGTATGAAGCAAGGACACTAGAAGTGTAAACAGTGACAGGTGGTGGTGAACAAGCTGTTGCAGAGGAAAGTGCCTGTGTCTATGAAGCTTATGCAAAAGTCCTTCTCCTCTGCTACTTCTGTTCAATCCTCACCACCATTTACCTCAATCCAATTTCTTTTCTTATCTCCATGAACAGCGCCATATTTTCTCAGTCACATGGGTTCTTAAACTTGGAGTTGTCACTCACTTTTTCTTCACTTTTAATATTCTTTCACGTAGGGCTGTGTCCTACAGATGCGAGTCCACAATGTCTCTAACATCCTTTCAAACTTTCATGCACCCATTTGCATTCCTGATTGTCCCTCCTTGCAGACTCTTAAATTTATTACTAATTGGATTCCATATCTTCAGTCTCTACGTGTTTCATTGTGTTCAAATAAAGCTACAGCATATCTGTGATTATACCAACCTCATGTCAAACTAATAATGTAACAATAACAATAGAAGCTTCCTGTTTACAATATCATTAGGTACAAACTGCTGTGTTTGTCATTCATGATCTTCTGTGACTGACCCTATCCTACTCTTTTAAGCCACATCATTTATTATTTTCTCACATGTCCTGTGAGCTATCTAGATAGGCTTATTGGCTGTTCCCGCAACATGCTCTGCACTTTGCACTCTTTGTGTCTTTTCCTATATGCTCCCTCTGCTGAAAAGAAGTTGTTTTCCCCTTCATCTGTAAAAGCCCTACCATCCTTCAAAATCTCTTCCTCATAAAATCTTTCTTCAAACATGTATCTTTTTCTCATTAATTCCATGATAACAACGACTGTGGCTTCATCATTTTTCGGATTTTAGAATTATTCCTTGGACTTGAATAAATATATATTCAATTAAATTGAACATAATATTAATGTTATAATGTTACCTTTTTCAAAAATTTTTCACATATTATTCTGATTACTTCTTTATATTCCTGTTAAGTTTCAGTACATTACTTTGTAATTTTGTACAGGTGTATACCCGAAGATGGAAATATTTCTAATATCTTTTTTTCACTAAATGTAAATATTGCCTTGACATTTGTTTTGTACTCACAGTTACTATTGATTTAATAACTTAATGTAGAGCATCCTTGTTTTCAGCAGTGATTTGGATATTAGTGCTTCTTTTTGCCACAAAAGAGTACATGTGCATTTACCAACCAGAGCATACAACATGTGGAGTGACTACAACCGTCTGTCTTCTAATATAAAGTAGATGTGACAGTATACAGGGAAGAAGGAGAAAGCAATACAGGGAAAAATATAATTAGGCAAAATCTCAAAAATAATGCTAAGTATAAATTAGTTGTGACAAAGTGACAGGTAATAAAACTTCAAGAGGCAAACAAATTAGGAAGTGAAAATTATAGGTATAAAACAGAATCAGCTCAGAGGAGTGGTGACAATGGACAGAGTGAAATAAAGAGGATATTTATGAATTGCAGAAAAGGAATTTTAGAGTAATGAAGGTAGACAGGCTTCATCTTGTAAGCATATCAATTGAGAGGAGTGGTCTGTAAAGCTTTATGACTTTAACGTGAATTCTGGTGGAAAGAAATACTATAGTAGATCATGTTAATTTAATGTTACTATGTAAAAATGTAATGGCTTTGAACTTGTTGACTGAACAATACAAAGTGATGTTTTTTAATCAACATAGGCACTCTGTTGCGATCATTTTTGAGTATTGAGCTAAGAACTGGTGATACTTATTTGAAAAAACTGTGTTATAGAGCTTTTTCTAATTTTCCAACTTAGTTAAGGAATTATATTTATTTTATCTAAAGATACAATTTTCCCATGGTGAAGTAAATCTTACATTAGATGATGAAGTGGACTACTGAAAGCTAATGCCACTCAAATTCATAACTTAGTCCATTCCCACCCAAAACAAAGATAGGTACTGAATTTCAATTCCCACGGAATAAACGATTCCACCAGTTGCACAGATTTTAACCCCAAGACCTTTAATAACAGTTTAGCTCTAAAAAAAGTGTGGCCCTTCTTTATAAAATACAGTAACTTCCATATTTTTCAAGTGATGGTTCTGAGAATAAAATTAGGTAATGTATTGAATGGTTTAAAAATTAGCAAATGCTAGGAGATCTGTCAACATTAAAATAGGATTGAATTTTTCAACAAAATTTTCTGTGACTTTGGAAATGTTAATAAAGAATAGTTTGCTGTCCAATATGGTAGCCACAAGCCACATATGGCTACTGAACACTTGAAATGTGGCTCATGTGCTTAAATAAATGAATTTTTCTTGTATTTAACTTAATTTATTAATGTAAATTAAAATGGGCAAATGGGGTTAGTGGCTACAATGTTGCACAGTACAGATGTAGAACTATCCTCTTAAACTTGATTTGATCATTTAGTAGCTCAAGCTTGTAATTCATGTAGCTGCTGCAAGGTTTCACAGTTTATGCAATCAGAATTTTTCCCCAGGGTTTACCATACAGATTTCCGATAAGCCATAAGCCAGTCTTTTCTAATGATAAATTATTAATTAACATATTACTTTGGCTATCAACCTAGCTCTACAACTAAGTTTTATTATTTGTGTTACTTTATTAAAATCATAAATACTAATTCTTAGTTTTTTCAATTACAGTTGATTAGAAACGGTAGATGAAGATTTTAAAAAGTTAATTCATCTACAAGTCTTACAATGACAGGTGAATAGTACGTGTTCATTACATATTAGCTACTTTTAATCAAAGCAAACATTATAGAAAAATAAACATAGTTAGGCCTTATTCCGAACAAGGAAGTATTTCTTAATGGCAATATGATTTTACTTGGGGTTTGGACAATATAGAGAGCTAGGGCTTCCCTTGAATCAGGATTAATTAAGGACAAATCCATTCCTAGTATTTTTGCTATGCTTTGATGTTTGTGCTCTTGGCAAGGCTTTTACTAGTTGACTCATCCCTCAGCTTATTTTTAAGCCTTCCCAAGAATTCTGCCACTTCTGAGTTGAGCTCAGGGCCAGGGGAGAAGCTGGGTCATAGTCACCTTGCTTGAAAGAGCCTTTCATGCCTCTCAGACCGACACTTAAATCTTCCTTAACTCTGTATGGTATTAGAGAATGTTCTAATTTCATTCTTTTACATGTAGCTGTCCAATTTTCCCAGGACCACTTATTGAATAGACTGTCTTTTCTCCATTGTATACTCTTGCCTCCTTTGTTGTAGATTAATTGACCATAGGTGCATGGATTTATTTCTGGGCTATCTGTCCTATTCCATTGAACTATATTTCTATATTTGTGCCAGTATCATACTGTTTAGATTACTGTAGCTTTGTAGTATAGTCTGAGGTCAGGGAGTCTGCTTCCTCCAGCTCTGTTTTCTTAGGATTGCTTTGGCCATTTGGGGTCTTTTGTGTTTCCATACAAATTTTAAAAGATTTTGTTCTAGTTCTGTGAAAAATACCATTGGTAATTTGATAGGGATTGCATTGAATCTGTAGATTGCCTTGGGTAGTGTAGTCATTTTGACAATATTGATTCTTCCAATCTAAGAACATGGTATATCCTTCCATCTGTTTGTGTCATCTCCAGTTTCTTTCATCAGCATCTTATAATTTTCAGAGTGGAGGTCTTTTGTCTCCTTAGGTAGGTTTATCCCTAGGTGTTTTATTCTTTTCAAAGACCTAAATGTAAGACTAGATACTATAAATCTTATAGAGGAAAACATAGGCAGAACACTGACATAAATTGCAGCAATATCTTTTTGGATCCACCTCCTAGAGAAATGAAAGTAAAAACAGAAATAAACAAATGGGACCTAATTAAACTTAAAAGATTTTGCACAACACAGGAAACCATAAACAAAACAAAAAGACAACCCACAGAATTGGAGAAAATATTTGCAAATGCAGCAACCAACAAGGGATTAATCTTTAAAATAAACAAACAGCTCGTGCAGCTCATTATCAAAAAAAAAAACCCAAACAACGCAACCATGAAAATTGGCAGAATATCTAAATAGATATTTCTCCAAAGAAGACGTACCGATGGCCATAAAGCAGATGCTCAACATTGCTAATTATTAGAGAAACACAAATCAAAACTACAATGAGGGATCACCTCACACAGGTTAGAATGGCCATCATCAAAATGTCTACAAATAATAAATGCTGCAGAGGGTGTGGAGAAAAAGGAACCCTCCTACACCATTGGTGGGAATGTCAGTTGGTACAACCACTAGGGAGAACAGTATGGAGGTTCCTTAAAAAACTAAAAATAGAGCTGTCATATGATCCAGCAATCCCACTCCTGGGCCTATATCCAGAGAAAACCATAATTTGGAAAGACAAATGCACCCCAATGTTCATTGCAGTACCATTTACAATAGCCAGGTCATGGAAACAATCTAAATGTCCATCGACAGATGAATGGGTAAAGAAGATATGGTACATATATACTATGGAATATTACTCAGCCATAAAAAGGAACGAAATTGGGTCATTTGTAGAGACGTGGATGGACCTAGAGTCTGTCATACGGAGTGAAGTAAGGCAGAAAGGGAAAAACCAAATGTTAATGCATATATGTGGAATCTAGAAAAATGGTACAGATGAACCAGTTTGCAAGGCAGAAATAGAGACACAGATGTAGAGAACAAACGTATGGACACCAAGGGGGAAAGGGCGGTGGGATGAATTAGAAGATTGGGATTAACATATATACACTATTATGTATAAAATAGATAACTAATGAAAACCTGCTGTATAGCACAGGGAACTCCACTTCACTGTACAGTAGAAACGAACACAACATTGTAAAACAACTATATGCCAATTAAAAGAAGAAGAAGAAATGGTACATATATACAATGGAATATCACTCAGCCATGAAAAAGAATGAAATAATGCCATTTGCAGTAGCGTAGATGGACCTAGAGATTATCATATTAAGTGAAGTAAGTCAGACAAAGACAAATATTATATGATATCACTTATATGTGGAATCTTAAAGAATGATACAAATGAACTTATTTACAAAACAGAAACAGACTCACAGACTTCAAAAACAAACTTATGATTACCAAAGGAGAAAGGTGGGGGGAGAGAGAAATTTGGAGTTTGGGATTAACATACACACACTGCTATATATAAAATTGATAAGCAACAAGGATCTACTGTATAGCAAAGGGAACTCTACTCAATACTCTTTAATAACCTATATGGGAAAAGAATCTGAAAAAGAATGGATATATGTATATGTATAACTGAATCACTTTACTGTACACCTGAAATTAATACAATATTGTAAGTCAACTCTACTCCAATATAAAATAAAAATTAAATTTTAAAAAATCTTCCTTAATTCTGGTGGCTTGATAAAGCTCTCTTGATCTGCGTGTCCTTTGACTTTCTAAACTATGTAGACACTTACTGCTCCCAACCTCAGAAAAGAAATTTCTGGGACTTTAAATCTTACTCCAGACAAAATTCCCTGACATGTTCATCTGTCTTCTTTATGATTTAGATTAACCTTAATTTTACAGCTTTACTACTTAAAAAGTCTTGGCCTTGAAGTAGTAGCATGGCTTCCCCTTGGAGCTTGTTAGAAGTGCAGTATGTCAGGCCCCACCCAGAATCTGCATGATATGATTCCTGGGTAGTTTACCAATGGGTACATAAAGAGTAAGTATTCTTTCATAGCACACTCTCTCTCGTTTGCTCTGAAAAAACAGAGGGGTGTTTTATTAATTGAACTCGTCTTTAAACCACTTCCTTCAGTGAGCCAAACTTCATTACCCTCAGCTGACCTATGCCCCATTTTTCCATGTATAGCCTCTGTATTTACCTTAACCTCAAGCAAAAAGCATAGGATAAAGGATAGTTTATTTTTTTCTTTTGTTGGAATCCTAACCCTCTTATATCTGTTAAATAAAACAAAATAGTTTAATTAAATTAAAAAGGCATAAAAATAAGGCACTAGCCATGCTGATTGATAAAAATATTGTATTATTCACCTTGGATACCTCATATTATAGTTTAAGCCTTTTTCTTTTAATGCTGTCTTTTGTGGACCAGTGTGAATAATTGAACAACAAAAATCTTAGTCAAAATCTGGCTTAAAGAAAAGAAAAGCCCTTTTCCCAGCATTTCTCATTTTGATTTATCTACTTCAAAAACAATTGCCATCATAGATTAGCAATTGTTTTATTTAAATAACAAAATTTTAAAATTAAAGAATAAAACAGTAAATAAAAAAAATAAATTTTACATTTATTTTCCCACTTAGGTTAGTGTTCTATGTCTCCATAATATTATTTCTTCTTTGATTTACAATTGCTTTTTTTGACATTAGTTGTTGATCTTTTCTCATATTTCTGAAAGTTTCTCTAATATGTCTGAAATAAACGTCTCAAAAAGCAGCAAGTAAAAAGGTACACATTACATTTAAATTTATTAATAATGATAGTGATTTTATTTGTTGTTTCTTTAATTGGCATTTCTGATAAACATGTTTTGGCTTAGTTTTGTTCAGAAAATGGATTGCTGAATAGATTTTAACTCTGATATTGAGAAGAATTTTATTATTCTATGTAGAACTCTATATTGAACGCCAAAAGAAAAGAATAAGGGAGATGAGAAAGTAAAGCGTAGAAGAACAAAACTACTATTATATTTTTCTGTCTTATTGTGATATTCATCAAAGAAACATTCTAAGCACTGTTTATGTATAAGTAAGCTTCTCATAAGCTCGAATGTGTTATATTCTAATATACTAAATATATTTGGCAATTGACTATTGATTAGTCAATTTAATGTAACTCATTATACTTTAGTATAGCTCATGAAGCATCAGACGCTTGTCCTATATGATGGACTTAGGGAAAACAGAATATGAAATAGTGAATTTAATTTTGAGAAACAGTCTACTTCACACTGGTTATATGAAGGGAACTTTGCATTGAGCACATTGAATTATCTTAAAGTCCAAAGGGAAGCTGTTTCTTAGCCCATTCCATATGACTTTGTGGATTTGTTCTGAGTCCTGTATTTGAATTATACAATTTTATTTAAATTCTTAAAAATAATTCTGGAAGTTCTGCGTAGAATCAGTAGACAACCCAGATTTCTTTGAAGGGTGTGGGTAAGAGATGGCAGACTGTGCTAAAGCTTTGTCAAGGAAGAAAGGGGTGGTGTTGCAGAGAAATTTCAAAAATTGGGGACAGTCTACTCTGTCAGACGCTGCGAGTGTGTGTTTTGTGAATACCTGTTTGACCAATTCGTTTTATACCAGTTTCTGATATAGTCAGTACAGTACAAATAGAGTACAAACACTGCCTTTGGAATATTAATCTGTAGCATGCCAAATAATGAGGCTATTCTTTCTCTTGTATTTTCCTTTAGGTGTAAGTTTATTTTTTTCTTTCACCATTGTATTTATTCATTCACTTAACAAATACTTTTTGAATGCCCACAATATGCCAAATAGTGCTAACTAGATTCAGTGCCCATTTGTAATAAAAATGGCGTATTTTGGAAAGGACCATACATTTCATACAGGTATTTTAATTAAATTGCTCTCCTTATCCTCATTGCTAAGAATTTAGAAAGGCATTTACTGTTTCTGGAGGACAACTTAACTGTAGGTGTCAAGAACATTTAAAGTGTGCAACACATAATGGTTATTTACTTCTACAAGTAGTTAGGTATTGCTATGGTTGCTGAAGTAGTATTCATACCTTGTGTATTTGTATTGCTAGATAACCCCTATAAAGCAAATGCTATGTCAATATTGAATGTATATCTCTTTTCAGTAGAACAAGTTCATACAGATATTCTTGGACTGCAAAATAACTGCTAGTATGTCATGGGGGAAATATATTGCACAACTAATATGTTCCAGCCAAGGTTCCTTTATCAAACTTACTACCTTTTATACACAACTGTATCTCTAAATCAAATAACCTTGGTCAAGAAATAGAGGCCTGCTTTTGTATCTATTGGCAAAGAAATACCTTTTTTTACAAAAAAACTATTCTTTCTAGTTTATGTGCATTTAGCATAAAAATGCACAGCAACAATAAACCACTTGTGGTACTAATTCTTAGGGATTATAACAAATAGTATTAGAAATAACCAAATGACTTTACACAGGCTTCTTATTTTTCCTCTTTATGAATGCATACCAATTTAGAGTATAAAGATGTCTAGTTTTACCAGCATGTTACTGGCCCAGATTTTATATTAGTGAAACAGTAATAATAAACTTTTATCATAAACGATGAAAGACAGTATTTTTTTCATGTTTGCTATATACTTTACCATATCACTGCTAAAAGTAAAACGCTTTCCTGAAGAAGTTTCATTTAGTATATAGAGGATGTTCTATTTTAATCTCCTTGATGTTTTTCACAGTAAAATCCGAAATCACTTTACATTTCTAAAAGGATATATAGTTTTAAGTTCATAGAAGAGAAGAATATACTACACATGGTGTTCTGCTGCTCAGCAGCTAAAAGGTCAAGAAGCTAAATGAATATGCCCTCAAGTCTACGAGTGAAAAATAGATCTTGTAAGCAAGAGAGACAATATTAAATTTGAAACAGGTAGCATTTTGGAACCTCAGTTGCAACACACCATTTGTAAAATGCATTTTCCGTGTGGTCTGTTGGTAATTTTTATGCATTTTAGTTACATAGGTAGTGGATTGATATGTACAGAAAGGATGTATATTATTTTAAATGGACCTTAGTCTAGAAAATAAACAAAATGAGATGTTATAGTCATTACTGGGTATAGTGAAACGAACAAGCAGAAAAAAAAAAAACACATTTATATCAGGAGAGTTAATTAACTAATCCTTGAATATGAAATATCTTCATATTATTTCTGATTTTTAAAAATTGACGATTTTTAAAAATTAGAGTATAGTTACTTTACGCTGCTGTGTCAGTTTCTGCAGTACAGCAGAGTGAATCAGCCATAGGTATACATATCTCCCCTCCTTTTTGGATTTCCTTCCCATTTTGGTCACCACAGAGCACCGAGTAGAGTTCCCTATGCTATACAGTAGGTTCTCATTAGTTATACACATAGCAGTGTACATATGTCAATCCCAATCTCATTGAGTGGTGTTTAAATTTGACATTATTTCTTTAATTGTAAAGCCATTGAATTGCAGAGACATTGAATACAGACTCCTTTAGAATTACAAATATAGAACTATGATTTCTTAAACTTTGAAAAACAATGAGTATTTCCTCCAGAAAACTGTACATACTCATATTCATATAAAAATTAACAAATAATTTAGTGAGAATCATAGACTAGTTTTACCTACCCACAATACCCGTAGCTGTTTTTGGAACCTAGAATAGAAACTGCTATGGAAGTACAGGAGATTTGTTTTGCTTCCTTATGTACAAACAGAATATTGATTCTAACTTAGATTCATTGAAGAGGATGACTTTGTGACTTAAGACTATATATTGATAGTGAATAGTTATAAACATTAATAAAATATATGAAAATTACACCCTGACTTTAAAATTTCTATTGATTTCTTCGTAGCACAGTAAAAATAATATTCCACTTGAATGTATATGAAAATATTTTGTTTCCTCAGAATACGTTTTATAAGAATCAAGTTTGAAACAATTCATAGACATTTACTGCTTACCCTATCACTTTGGTTCTATGAACAGAATCATCTGGAAAATACGTTGCAAATTTGACTTGCGTAGTACAAAGGGAAAAAATAAAATATGGCGATTAGGGGACTTGAGTTTTAGTGCTACCCTGGGCTCTTCCTCCTCCGCTTTTCTTTTTTCTTCTTCTTCTTCTTCTTCTTATTATCACCTTTTTTTGGCCTTATTTCTACTCACATTTTCCAGGTCTCAATATGTTCACCAAATGGCATGCACATCTAAAAACAATACAGTAAATGTTGGTTTTATCTAAACTCCCTATGTTTTATTTTGCTTTCGTCTTTCTGGGAGCTCCATGAACTCATCCTGGATTATACCCATTTTCATCCATGTTCGTTTTCTCTGAGTTTAATTTGTGTAGTTTACTATTACTTCATGTGTGTCCCTACCAAAATTGTAATACTTGAAAACAGAATCGTGTTTGACACAGTTTTGGACCCATAGTAGAAATTTAGCCCATGATGAATCACTTACAGATTGAGAGAGGTAATTCTCTGAAGTAAAAAAAAAAAAAAAAAAAACAGCAAAAACAGAATGTATAATTGTTTCATTAAAAAGTCACTCCAGGGCTTCCCTGGTGGCACAGTGGTTGAGAGTCCGCCTGCCGATGCAGGGGACATGGATTCGTGCCCCGGTCCGGGAAGATCCCACATGCCGCGAAGCGGCTGGGCCCGTGAGCCATGGCCGCTGAGCCTGCGCGTCCGGAGCCTGTGCTCCGCAGCAGGAGAGGCCACAACAGTGAGCGGCCCACGTACAGAAAAAAAAAAAAAAAGTCACTTCATATCCCAAAGTTAGTAAATAAAATAACTCATATTCTGTAAAAGGAAATTTCTCCCCCAACACAAATAAATAATTATCCCTATTTAGCCACACTTTCATCAGAAATTGATGCTGAGTTATGCTTATGAGTGTAGAATTATTTTTTAAATTATCATTAGCAAGTCTACTCATCATCCATAGCACACTGAACTAGAATGGCGTTTTAGAAGTAGAAAAGTTCTGACCCCAAAATATATATAGTTAATATAATATGGATTAAATTAGTTTTCTTAAAATACAATGAGCAAATATTTACAGATTTTATATCTACATTCTGTTAGAATCTGAATATGTGCTGCGTTTTCTTTCCACTATGCATTAAATAATAAAATTCTGGATATTTAATAATATGTACTTACAAAGTTAAAAAATGTCAACAGTATTTTTCCCTATGTGAAACTGTCATGTGTTACAGTAGATTATATAAGGAAATTTTTACTAAATAGTCTACTGGGCAAAATACTTAGTAATAACTTACCTTGCTGTGTGCGTAATTTGTAAAAGTGTAAGTTTCCCTTCTTATACCATGTCTTTATCTTAATACTTGGAAAATATTTCTATTTTCTTCAAATGTCACCTTTATTCTTTGGAATATGATTCATCATTTTATTCTCAGCTGATGATTCTGAAGCTTAGAAAGTATCTTTGTCTCTGTGTTTCTAGAGAATATAACAAATTTTAGGCCCCTTTAATGCAAAATTGACTGCTCTGCCCTGATTTGCTATTTAAAAATCAAATATACTTTTCATAGAAACATTACAAGAATATTCTCAGATACCGTCTATGAGATAGCCAAAAATCTAATAACAACACAATTGTACCTCAACAAGAGAATAAATATATTACTTGTAGCATATTGGTATAGTGGAATACCACAAATCAATGAAAATGAATCACAACTACAAGAACATGGATGAATCTCACAAACATATAAGTGGAAGAAGCCAGACACCAGACAATGCATTCTTTATGATTCCATTTGAAAAAAAATTAAATGGCAAATTACTCTCTGGTGTTAGACATAAGAATAGTGGTTTCTCTGGGAGGAGTATAATGACTAGAAGGGGATACAAAGGATTCTCTGAGGTGGTGGTATGTTCTGTTTTTTGATCTAGGTGTTGCTTATGTAGATACTTATTTGTAAAAATATTGAACTTTACAACATGAATTTTGTACTTCTTTTCATGTATATACTACTTTCTTTAAAAGTTTTCTTAAAAGAATATATCAAAAAAAAAAAGGAATGTATCACCATTTTTGTACTTTGCATTTAAGCTTAATATTAATGCAATATAATAGTGTTATATATTTAATTACTGAGTATTAATCTTAATATATGTTAAATCATATTTATATATAGAGAGATATAGTCTATTTTTACTTTCTCCAATGGAACACTCTCAGTGTTTAATGACTATTATTGCCCTTTTTAAACAAAAAAAAAATTGAGAATTAGTTATATTTGATATATCATGAAATTATAGAATAGCTTATCAGTGATGTTTATGTTTTTGGTCTTTTCCTGTTAATGAAGAACTAACAGGTTTATTCTGATAGTTTAATAAACTTTTTCAATACCAAATGTATTTTCAGAAAATTCTGTAAGATATTCCATCCATAATTTTTAAAACATTGCTTTCCTTGTTGCTATTTTTTGAAGTTGCAAAACAGTCGGCATCAGATATTTTGAGAAAGATGAAAATTCAAGCGAATTCTGCTAATACCACATTTTGTTAGAACTCAGCAAAAAGATCATTGCTTTATTCCTTAGAAATAATTTAGAATGCTGATCTCTCTTCTGCCATTTTTTCTGTAACAAAAGTCAATAAAAATGTCAAAATATATTAGGAAAAATACCCCAAGACATAGCTGCAAAGTTAAATACGTTCTGTAACTACTAAAATACTTTGGCAATACAAAAATAGTAGATGATCTGTAATTATGGTTAGCCACTTGGATATTTACCACTGTAGCAGTTAATGAGCACTTTTGCAGCAGTATTAAGGAGACTGTAACACTAAAATAAACTTAACCAATCCACTAGAATGACATAGAATGACAGTGTGCTGATTTTACTGTGGATATGGAAGGAATTGTCACAGTTTCTAAAATCTAAGATGTGTGTGTTGAAGGGAAAGAATCTCACATTTTTAACATTTAAGGAAATTCATCTTCCAAAACACGGCCACATGGGTGAGACTTAGAGCACTAGATTTTGAAGATAGATATGTTCATGCCATGTTGTTGCATGAAGTTATACTTTCCTAGCTACACTCACTGCATTAAAGCCCTGAGGGGGGAAAAGAAGACAAACGCAGTGTGACAAAGTGTGCCATCTCTCTGAAACATGTATCTCTGGGATTCTGAAGAATTTAAGAGGTTCTTCACCTACCCTCCTTTCTAGCCTTTCTTTTTCACACTGATTAAAATATTCTTCATGTGGCTTCCCTGGTGGCACAGTGGTTAAGAATCCACCTGCCAATGCAGGGGACATGGGTTGGAGCCCTGGTCCAGGAAGATCCCACATGCTGCGGAGCAACAAAGCCCATGCATCACACTCCTGAGCCTGCGCTCTAGAGCCCACGAGCCACAACTACTGAGCCTGCGTGCCACAACTACTGAAGCCTGTGCACCTAGAGCCCATGCTCCGCAACAAGAGAAACCACGGCAGTGAGAAGCCTGCACACCGCAATGAAGAGTAGCCCCCGCCCGCAGCAACTAGAGAAAGCCCACGTGCAGCAACGAAGACCCAGTGCAGCCAAAAGTAAATAAATAAAACATAAAAAATAAATAAAAGAAAAGAAGATAGTCTGCATGGCTTATTACAGCACATTTTTGCCTGTTATTATCACAGCTTTGAAATAAGATCCTTTGTTGTGGCTTCATCATATTAGTGTGAAAGCTTCTTATTGAAGCTGGCATTCTACATTCTGTGTTGCTCCTGAGCTGCTTTACTGATTTCCTTTT
Source organism: Globicephala melas (assembly GCF_963455315.2). NCBI lineage: Eukaryota > Metazoa > Chordata > Mammalia > Artiodactyla > Delphinidae > Globicephala > Globicephala melas. The sequence goes on along the minus strand of NC_083318.1, from coordinate 128,011,707 downwards.
TCTTGTGTCTGAGCTAGATAATGTAGAACAGCCTTCTCCCAAATTTAAGGAGCTCTTTCTTTTAGGCAGGAGGCTTTCCACATTTTTAACATATGACTTTATTTTACTAAAGATGCAAAATTAATTACCAAGCATGCAGAGTAAACAATAGACACATTGTCTCTATTCAAATTAAAGTTTCCTACCCATTCTTGAAGCATTGTGAGTAGAATCCATACATACAAAGAAATGACCTCACAATTAAAAGTGACTTTGAGTAAAATCTGATTTATTGTTTAATCCAGGCACATGATTCATATGCCCTATCTTCCGTGTCCCTCTCTTTCTGCATCTCACTTTGCTCTTGCTCTCACACTCCCTATCTTTGACCTCTCTCTCTCTCTCCCTCCCTCCCTCCCTCCTTCTCTCTCTCTCTCTCTCTCTCTCTCTCTCCTCCCACCCCAACCAGGGAACTTTAAAAAAGTAAACTGTAATGCTGAGATTTCTATGTCAAGGTTAAAAGGAATCACTTTAGAAATCAGAAGTGTCACTCATGTTGCGAAACTTTATAAGAGATCTCTGGAGGCATGCACCAACATATTAGCTTAGTACATAGAAAAATAAATTGAAAAAGAAAAGCCCTGCAGTAGTGAAGCCTGACTATATCTTCAAAGCAACTGCCATTTTAAGAACATAATTTCCTTTATCCACAAATAGAAGGTAAAAACTGGATGTGTAACAATATGTTACTTTCTTTATTATATTTCCACATAGTTTGTGCAATCCAAAGTAGATCAAATGACTTTAAAACATAATATTTGAGTAAATTCTTTGCAAATAATATGTAGCTTTTTATTTGTTTTGTTTGTTTTGTTTTGTGGCTAGAAACTAGGTGTTGATTCCTAGGTATAGATTAAGAAGCCAACACATACTAACTTGAAATTCCTATCCGTACATCCACTTGAAAAGCACTCATATTTTTATTTGATAGTAACACGTCAGGAGCTTGTTCTTTATTTTAACTTGGGAAGTTCTGCTTTCTGTTTAGACTGATTTCTTTCCACATCACTCCAAGACACCCTCAAACTTCTTCATTTGAGTTATGACATTGTTTTTATTTCATTAATTTCACTAGCACAGGTTCAAAGAGTTGAGTCAGTTTTAGATATAAGCTATCAAAAAGCTCTGTTGTTTGTGTCTTTATAACATCAGTGTAAATAGTGTAGACATTTTTCTTACTATGAAATTAGAGTTGCAACATCAACTGTTGTCTGAGAGTATATTTAATTATGAACAAGGAAAATAGCAGAATAAGATTTTAATATTTCAGATTGTTATGGTGATATTAAAAGGCTTTAGTTTATTAATTGACATTTTTAAAACAGTTTTCAATGATGTAGATTAATTGTGCCCCTCAGGTATTTTTGTGCAAGTAAATTAGAAAGGATTGATGTTCCCACTAAACAAAGTAACTAAAGGAAAATGTTAATTCTTGTTAATGAATATTTTGAAGAAGGTTAATTTGTGGCTAGAAATATAAGACATTCTGCAATACCTGGAGGTTAAGTAACATGTTTTATACCTATGAAAGCTACTGTTTTATAGTGATGATGTTGGGTTAAGTAACAGTAGTAGTTACTAGACAATAGAATGGCTAGTAGTAGTTCATCATGGCAATTATCTGTTGCTGTAAGAGATTTCACATATTCTTTGTTTGCTAATGATTTCTAAACAAGGCCTATAGATTTGCAATATATCATATCACATTATTAAGGACATCCAATATACGTGATGAAAAGAGTCCATTGAATAAAATAGTAAATGGATGATTATCAACTTACAAAGCTTTTTCTTTTTTTCTTTTTTTTGGTTAAAATTTATTTATTTATTTTTGGCTATGTTGCGTCTTCGTTGCTTCATGGGCTTTCTCTAGTTGCGGCGAGCGGGGGCTACTCTTCTTTGCATTGCACGGGCTTCTCATTGCGGTGGCTTCTCTTTTTGTGGAGCACGAGCTCCAGGCACGCGGGCTCAGTAGTTGTGGCACACGGGCTCGGTAGTTGTGGCACGCGGGCTTAGTTGCTCTGTGGCATGTGGGACCTTCCCAGACCAGGGCTCGAACCCTTGCACTGGCAGGTGGATTCTTAACCACTGCGCCACCAGGGAAGCCCCACAAGGCTTTTTCTACCACAGAGTTGTTTATCTGATGAATTTCAATGGTTTGGTATTGTGACTGTATCCCAGCTCAGCCCCCACCTCAGCCCCCAAATCTAATACCTACCTTATAGGACATTTAAAATAATAAAATGAGATAATGTATTTAATACATCTTTTCATTTCACTTGGAAATAAATCAACACAATCCAAGTTGATTAGAGCTCATGTTCAGGAACCATCCTATGCCTTGCATTAAGGCAAGCATTTTTTTATAGTTCCAAAGAAGTTTCTTAGCAAAAGAGAAATACAAAGAATACTACCCCTATTGTAGCTGTTTGGGGAACCTGTAAAGAATTGTGAAGAGTCTGAGGTTTTATCCTACTTGCTAGCTTACAACCTCCCCTGCCAGTTTCATGGATGCTAGCAGAAGATATGAGACTCCTGGGACAGAGACAAAGCACTTTATTATTTACAGGAATCATAGCCAGAGTATAAGCATTTTCTTGTATGAGTTCCCAAGGTCCAAATCTCACAGGATAGGTTGCATTTCAGGAGAGGAACCTTGACTGTACGGACATAAATCTCTTACAGTCAGGAAACATACCTACCCTTGGCCCTGAAGAGAGACATTATCTTTATTGTTCTACACAGTAAGCATGGCTGCACTTTGCTCCAGAGGGAGACAGTGTTTCTATCGTCCAGTGTTGTTATACATTTGAAAAGATATTTCAGAAGAGAAGGGCAATCAGTGCTTTACTTGCAAGACAGGCAGAAATGTAAGAGATCCATAGAGCATTGTCTTTCGACAGAACCCATGCAGATGCAGTATGAATGCCACCTATCTCACTATCGGCATCAATTCAAACCAACTAGAACCATTTAGGACAATCACTTCAGCAACAGGTAACTATAAATGGAAACTTAACTAAGGAGTAAAAAAATAGAGGATTGAATTATGTGCATGCATCAGTACAATCATCATATAATCTTTGATTTAGAAAGTTTTAAGTCAATTTTTGTTTAGAGGTGAATGTTTAAGAGGATTTGGTCAACTCAGAAATAATCCGTTAGATATATTTTACTGAGTTTCCCATGCATATTTTAGGTTCTCATACATGAAGAATTAAACACAAAGAAATAAAAAGTGAGTACAAAGTTTGCAGAAAATATGCTGAGCCAATGTTATGCAGTTTCATATATCTCTAAATTTTCTTGCCTTTATTGGATTTATGTAAATTATCCTATCTAACATTTACTTGAAATTCTTGTGATTTAATTAAAAGAATGGTATTTGTGGCAGAGAATTGGAAAGCAATATTTAGCTTTAGTAGATAATTAGCCACTGATCTAAAGGTGTGATCATTTTTCTGATTTCACACTAAAATGAAAACACTGAACAAACCAACATAACAGGAAGAGATTATTTCCATTTCATGGTAGTAAAGTTTCTAATGATTTTGTCATTTACAAAATTCTCCTATGGTTTGTGCAGACATTCAAAATGCAAAGTATTTGATGCAGTTAATTCTTCAGAATCATCTATGGCAGCATATAGCAATGTTTCACTTTTACCATCTAGAAATAGCAATAAACTAAAATAAATTCACCCCCCACCCCCTAAATAAAGCTCAAGTTAAATTGTTCCCTCTACATTAGACATCATACTGAAACGTATCTGTTTTGCTTAGGCTTAATTTTGAATACTAAATCAATGTGATCAAGATATTTTTCTATTTCTTGATCAACAGAAACACAGAAAAAGCATACTCCGTATAAAGCCTTAATCTTTAAAGAAGCTATAAAAATATCAGCTTTAAAGAACACTTTTATTTTAATAAAGTAGTACTTATTAATATTATTTTATAATGAATAAAACTGTCATGTCATACTCCTTGTCTAAAAAAGTTTTTGATTTGAATGAAGATTGATAAACATTCTTTGGATACCTATTTTCTTACTTCCTTTCTTCATATATTCATACTTTTCTTCATACTTTTCTTCCACTTTTACATAACACTGAGCTTTTGGTTTTTTAAAAAAAGGAATTCTTACTTAATAATGCATTCTACTTAAAAATAAAACCACTAATTTATAACAAGAAGAACAAATAATTTTTCTAGTTGTTCAGTTATAATATTTTACCTACGGTACTTGTATGATCAGCGTGGCTGCATTTTTTTGTACCACGGAGTTGACAAAAAAACATCGTGATGAGAGAATAGGTTGTGTGGTATAATGTAATTTATGGACTAAATCAGTGTGTAAAAATCATGCTAACATTTATCTATTTGATAAAATATTTTTGAAGAACTTTGAAAGCATTGAGAGTACAGGTAAAATTCACAATTTAAAATTGAGGTGGTTTCTTATCTAATGAAGATATGCACTTACAGTCCAAAAACGTAGGTTAAAATCTTGCCTTTGCCACTTCCTATGTGAAATTTTTGAAGTCTCTTAACCTTACTTTTACACAATTCATAGGTTTTACTTGTTAAATAAGGTTAATGTGTAAAAGCATTTGGTACATACCAGTTGTTTAATAAATATCTGTTAAATATAAGTTACTTCTTTTTACTTGAATCTGGGTTTTACAGAACAATAGTGTCTTAAATTTGAAATGAACTTCAGTGTTCTTGTTTACCTCAATGATTCTGAGAATTCTATTTCAGTATTTGTAAAGAATGAGTAGATAGAAATTTTCTACTGGGAGAAACTATTTGTATTGAAAAATGTTACACAAAAGAAATGTAGTTTTAAAATTACAAAATGCATTTTCTATTTTCTTCTGATTGTGACTTCTGTTTTATGATCTTCACAAATGAATTGTTATGAAACACTTTTGATACCAGTATGTTCTGTTTTCATAATAGTTCAATAATTAATAACCAAGTGAGACCTCATTGACTTACAAATTCATTAAACATTTGTATAGTTTAAAAATAGAAAATAAATAAATAAATAAAAATAGAAATATTTTACACTAAGGCATCATCTGAGATTCACTTACAAACATGAGTTATGCCATTAATTATGCTGTTTCCTGATAATAGAATTAAGGATCATTTTTTATTTGTATTATTATCAGATATTTGCAACATGAAAACAAATAACCCAGAAGAAAAAAACAGCAACAAATTTTCCCATTGTGAAAAAGTTTGCATGAAACTACTGTCTAGTACCTGAGAATATAAAATTAGTAGATTGTGATTTCTAATGTTTCTGAGGTAATTACTTCCTCTTTTTCCAGCAAACTTCAAAATTGACTTTGTAAGTCTTTTTTCTGCCATTTGAGAGGACAGTTCATTCAGGATTATAGTTCTATCTTAATGTCATAGTATCATAATATCTTGAATTATGAGATTTAAATATATATATTTGAGCAGAAGGGACAGATTTTTCTCATATACCTCCTGTTCCCATACACGAATCGACAGACTCCCACATTATTAACATCCCCCACCAGAATGATGCATTTGTTAAAATTGGTGAACCTACATTGACACATTATAATCACACAAAATCCATAGTTTACATCAGGGTTCACTCTTGGTGTTGTGCATCCTATAGTTTTGGAAAATTAAGAGATTTTTTTGAACACTACCGTATCCATTTTTCTGCCTCTGGTCATGATTGTACATAAACCTTTGAAGATACATTGTTTTATCTTCTGTCTTCATTGAAACTTAGCCAAAAATATGTGTGTTTTGTTTTTTATTACAGTTGTCTTAGAGTATGTGAAGTGGTATCTCATGTTGTTTTAATTTGCATTTTCTAAATAACTAAGGATGTTGAGTATCTTTTCATATGTTTGTTTATCACTTGTATATCTCATTTGGAGAAATTTCTACTCAAGTTCTTTGCCCATTTTGAAATTGTTTCTGTGTCGTTGAGTTGCAAGTGTTCTTTATATATTCTGCGTAGGAGACCCTTATCAGATATATGATATGGAAATATTTTCCTTCATTCCATGAGTTGCCTTTCACTTTCTTGAGATATAATCCAACTTATCTATTTTTCTTCTGTTGGTTGTGCTTTTGGTATCATATCTAAGAAATCATCACCAAGTCAAAGGTCATAAAGATTTTCCCCGTGTTATCTTCTAAACGTTTTATGGTTTCCTTGCTTATATGTAGATCTTCTATCCATTGTACGTTAACTTTTTAAATGGTGTGAAATAGGATCCAACCTCATTCTTTTGCATGTGGCTATCCAGCACCATTTGTTGAAGAGACTGTTCTTGCACTATTGAATGGTCTTGGCACCTTTGTTGACAGTCAGTTGACCATAGACACTTGGGTTTATTTTTGGACTCTCAATTGTATTCTATAGATCCCTGTGTTTATAATTATGCCAATATCACATTGTTTTGATTACTATGGTTTTTAATAAGTTTTGAAATCAGGAAGTGTGGACCTTTTTTTCAAGATTCTGTTGCTTTGGGGTCTCTTGCATTCCATATAAATTTTGTGAACAGCTTTTACATTTTTGCAAAAGAATCACTGGGATTTTGATAGGGTTTGCATTGTGTTTCTAGACTGCCTTTGATGGTATTGCCATCTTAACAATATTAATTCTTTTAATCCATGAACATGGGATGTCTTTCCATTTATTAGGTCCCCTTTAGTTTCATTCTGCAGTATTTTGTAATTTTCACTGTATAAGTCTTGCACCTCCTTGGTTAAATTTATTCCTAAATGATTTATTTTTTTCATGCTCTTATAGATGTAATTATTTTCTTAATTTACTTTTTGGATTATTCATTGAAGGTGTACAGAAGTAAAACTGATTTTTGTGTTTTGATCATGTACCCTACGAGTTTCCTGACTTTGCTTATTAGCTCTAATAATTTGGGGGTATTCCTTATAATTTTCTGTATGGAGTATCATGTCATCTGAGAACAGAGATAGTTTTACATCTTCCTTTCCAATTTCATGCCTTTGATTTCTCTTTTCCAGCTTAATTACTCTAACCAGAACTTCTAGTACATTGTTAAATTACAGTGGCAAAAGTGGACAACTTTGTCTTGTTCCACATCTAAAGAAAAAGCTTTTCATTTTCACCATTAAATATGATGGTAGCTGTGGGTTTTTCATAAACGCCTTTTATCATGCTGAGGGACTTCTTTCCAGTCTTATATTTCTAAGTGTTTTTGGATGAAAAATTGTTAGATTTTGTTCAGATGCTTTTTCAGCATCAAATGAAAAAATTATGTTCTATTTTCTGCTTCATTTTATTAGTGTGGTATATAAATTACATTGATTTTTGAATGTTGAGCCAGCCTTGCATTGCTGGAATAAATCCTACATGGTCATGGTAAATAATCCTTTTAATATGCTTCTCTGGATTCAATTTACTAGTAATTTAGGAGGATTCATAAGTTCCTTTTTATTGTTTTTTTCTTATTGATAACCAAAATCTTTTTTGTTGTCAATTTCTCTGGTTTTTGTTTCCCAGGAATTTCAAAAGAATCCTTATAAATAATCTTTCTTTTCCATGAAGTCAATTTCACATACATTTGGATTATTTTTCATAAGAGAAATAATTATTTTCCTGGTACTACCTATTAGTTCTATTTCCAAATCTCTTTTAAATTGAGATGGCTAAAGCACAGTGCAATAATCATCCAATATTTCATAATAACTATAAATGGATTATAACCTTTAAAAATTGTGAATCATTATATAAGCATAATTCATATAATATTATACATCAACTATACTTCATTTTAAAAAAATAATCATCCTAGTTATTTGGTGTCAAGAGTAGTGGGAGGAATATTGTCAGTCTTTCTGATATAATCCATTAGGTTTTATATCTATATCAGTGCATAGATTTTGACAGTTGTTTTATTTGTAAATCACATGTTTTTTCTACAAGTCATGAACTAATCAGAATGTAGAACATACAAAACTTAACCCTTTGGAGGTTACTGTCAATTTGCAGGTACTAATGCATTGATTATAAAACACTTATACATGGGAGTCAGGTACTTGAAGAATTTCTCTTTGAAAGATGTCATATTTGCCTCTATTCATAGACTGTATTAAAACTATGAGTAATTGCTTTTGTTTATATTGATTCTTCAGTTTCACTTATCAATGAGGAATAGTTGAAAATTTTTCTAATTAACTTGAAATTAGAGTCTAACTTCTTCTATTAAGTCATTAATTCATTAAACATGTTTTCTAATATTATTCTGTGGCTGGTGTACATCCTCAAGTAATTTCCCATGTGATTATCCATATGAGATATAATTTTGGGTCCTTACATATGTGAACAATATATGAAAATTATCCCAGGCCTTTTTAAAAGAAAAAATCCTTCGTTTTTTTGTTTTATCTTTCTGTTTTGAAAAAGAGGATCTGAACTGACTGCCGTTAATTCTGTTAAGGATAGTGGAGGACTGCAGTTGATGGGAGTATTTTCAGTTGATCATCTTGTTTTCAGCCTTTTTACTGCTTGCCATTCTTTGATTCATCAAGTCTGCTTCCCAACCCTCTGAAGAATATTTTAGGAAAGATTTGTGCCTCCTTAACTTCAGTCCTCTCCAGAAATATTTTTGGCTGCAACTACCTGCACTGTGCTCTATGAATCAATACCTTTCCACCTGCCATCTAGAAATGTGTTGAAATGTCTAGTTTGCTGATGACCTACCACTTGTTCTCTTCATTTTTATGCTTTATAGCTATTAAAAATGCATTTAGTATCATAGTTTAGGTCTCTCAGAGGGGAGAAAAATAATTACATTTTCCCAGTCCATCTTCTTCAATCAAAAGTTTTCTTATAGCAATTCACTGACACATGATATTTGGGTATATGAATAGATTTTATTGAAGCTTTGGAAAATGGGAGGTCCTGCTGCTTGCAATTTATTCTTATTTTGCCATATTCTTGTTCCCAAAGGACATTTGACTGTTTTTTCTATTACTTACGCCTGCATTCTTAACTATTCACTCCTCTTTTTCCTATTCCATTGCCTAAAATTTCTTTATATTTTTATACGGATTATTTTATCTATTTTTTCTTGTCTCTTTCAGAATATATCCTCAGGATTTCATCTTCTTCTGAAGTAACTTATCCAAGTGTTTTCCTAAATCCTTTTTTTCAAAAAGAGAATTCTAGTGATACCTGTTATTTAAGTTGTTTGTTTTAACACTGTTTGATATAAACTCCAATGCTTTGCTTATACTACTATGCAAATTCTACTATATAAGACTCAGTAATATTGGCTTTAACTAGTTGTATCCAACACTGGATACTCTCTCATCTTCGACACATAAACTACTATCTACAAAGGAAAGACCATACATGAGTTGGACATAGTAAATCCCACAACTTTGTATACTTTAGAGCTAAGGTTCTCAAAATTGAACACTCATCAGAATCACCTGAAAGACCTGCAGAATCATCTGAAGGACAGGTTTCTGGGTCACATCCCATCATTTTTGAAACAATATGTCTGTATGGAGCCCAATAATTTTCATTTCTATTAAGCTCCCAGTACTACTGATCTGGGGACTATAATATGAGAACCATTGCCTGGAGACTCACTATTCCACTGAAAAATAGTATAGCTCAAACATTGTGAATGTCAGAGATAGAAGGATTTAGAGACACCAAAATATATCAGTAGTTTTTGAAACTATTACCTTGTATAATTGTGACATTTTAATACTTTCAGTAGGTATTCAATAGCACAGAAAGATGTTTGAGGAGGACATAGCAAAAAAATTAGGTGTTTTCTGTGATTAGCAGTTTCACACTCTGGTAAAATGAGTCAAAATGCACACAAGTATTAAACTCCAGCTAATTGTTGCAAATATGGGAACTATACCAAAAAAAAGAAATTAAAATGGACCTTATCCTCTTGTCAGCATTTGTGTTTTATATGTAAGCCCAATATTTATGAGTTTTTGTGTACTAATATGAAAGAAATATTTATTAAAGGTAGGGTTTTTAACAAAGTATGAAATGCTCCTCCTTACCTAGAAATCATGAAGTGTGTGATAATGGCTGAAATAAAATCGGAATTGCTAGTTTCCCATTTTGTAGAGCAATAACGTAAATGTTCCCTGTGGAATAGTAAAGCTACAATATGAAAGGATTTGTACTATTAAAAAGTGAAATTCCAAAGTCTCATATTTATATTTTTTCAACAACTGAATATATCTCATGATTTAACTTTAAGATAAGTTAGAAAGTATGAACAAATGTCTACTTTCTGAGAAGATATATGAATTTATGAAAAACTGCTTTATGAATGTACAGAGACTTCAGGTATTCTTTAGGGTGTGTGTGTGTGTGTGTGTGTGTGTGTGTGTGTGTGTGTGTGATGTAGTCAATGCAGAACATTTTCCAAGACATTATTAACACTATAAAGGATGCATTAGAAAGGCTGCCTTCCACATTATATTTATCAGCAATCTTTTACAATTTTATCGGATGAGCTATGTTTTTGGTTGATTACTTCCAGTGTGATAATAAAATGAAACTCATGCTCTTTGTTCAGTTTAATTACCTTTTGTAAAAAAATCATTTAACATTATATTGTCAGTATTTTTCCATGCCATCAAACATGCTTCTGAAACATGATTTTTAAATCTCCAAATAGCATTACACCATATAGATGTGTCCTAAATTGAGCATGTCTCTCTATTGTTGGGAATTACCTTAAAATTGTTCCCTGAGAGTGGAATTGCTGAGTTAGTGTATAAATACATTCATGACTTAATAAATTTTTTGCAAAAAGAATGCAGCAACTAATACACCTACCTGCAGTGAAAATGTATGTTTTACAGCACCCTTGTAAATAAATACTGCATTTTATCATCTGTATTTTTGCCAATTTGGTAGGTAAAATCATGTGTCAGTATAGTTTTAATATGCACTTTTGTAACTTTGTGTGTAATAGATGGTTTCTGATATGCTTTAATCTAAGTATCTTCTTCATTTTAAAATACAGCTATATTTTAGTGAGTATAATATATTATATAAATGCAGGACAAGGATTACTAAGATTATGGAAAGATTACTTTTATACTATTTTTCTATTTTAAATCTGGAATTCTAAGGTAAATATATGTATGATTTCTATAGCTGATTTTAGAATATAAGAATTACAGATTTTTTTTCTCTTTTTTTTTCCTTTTTTCCCCTCTACTTTTTATGTATAAGAAAGTTTTATTTAAACTCATTTATCACATCCAGAATTAGGGTATAGCTTTATGGTGAAGAAAAACTACAGCTCATATGTGGTCCAAAGGGTGATATATGAAAGATATATTGCCTAGAGTTAACACTTTTAATTTTTTAGGTAATAAAAAACATTATAGGGGCTTCCCTGGTGGCACAGTGGTTGAGAGTCCGCCTGCCGATGCAGGGGACACGGGTTCGTGCCCCGGTCCGGGAAGATCCACATGTCACAGAGCGGCTGGGCCTGTGAGCCATGGCCGCTGAGCCTGCGCGTCCAGAGCCTGTGCTCCACAACAGGAGAGGCCGCAACAGTGAGAGGCCCGCATACCACACACACACACACACAAAATATATATATAGAGAGAGAGAGAGGGAGAGAGAGACTATATGAGCATGTTATTTTCTTTGACAGTTACCCAAATCAAAATAATTTCTTTTGCAAATTGAACTATGATTAATTAATAAAACCTTTAAGAACACAAAGGGAGCTATCACAAGAGAGTGAAACCTGCTGGATTTAACCTTCAGATTTATTCTGTCACTTATTCTAGGTGTATATGAATCAGCTGGAAAGTAAATGACTTCACTTTCTAATCTGGAACTGATATGAGATTTTATATATACATATAAATACATTTTCCAGGAAGGAACGCATTCATTCCAAACAACTCATTACTAAACATGCTGTGTGGGTGTTTGTGTGTGGCAGGGGGAGGACATGTGAGTTTGATATGCCTTTTCTCAGATAACAATATCAGTCCTGTGAGCACGTGACATATGAGAGGACCACTGGAAAGATCTGGAGATATCATTGTTATATAGTTAGACAAAGAAAATAGTGGTGTGTGTGAAAGAGGGAGGGGATTTGTGGAGTAACTTAAATACTTTGGATGGTCTCAATTTAATAAAACTAATTTTTGAATTAATAATTATTGAATATCTATCTAAATATTAGGCACAAATATGAAAATAGAGCATAACATTTTAGCAAAATGATTACTGAATGAGAAGGTAAAATAGGCTTTACTACTTCAGAGGTGACTGAATTTTAGTTTATGATTGGCTCTTTTCCAGCAGGAGAATTGACAGAGTTCTGATAGGGAGCTAAATGCGACTCTGCTGAGATAAGAAATTGGAAAAAATAGAAAAAGTAATTGCTTTAGCAATGATCTAGTTTGGAAGTGATGGATTCTTTCAGGTAGAATTGGTAACCTTTCCGTCCCTGGCACACTCTTCTGAGCACTCTACTGAGGTCAAATATCTCTGTCTAGGGAGGTGGAAACTGTTCAGAAACCTGCTAGCATCCAAAATATTGCAGCTGAACTAATTAATGTTAGTGTAGTTGTGCACTAAGGCTTGTTATTCTTTGTGTCCGTGAGCATGAAGTGAAGAGGAACTATCTCCTAAAGGTTTTTCTATCTGATACTCTTCAGGATCTAATGAGATCAGTCAACTTCAGATAAACATCCTAATGCTGAACCTACAACTGGCCATCTCCCTCCACCAGCCCATTTGTCTTGAGCTGTTCTCACAGAGGGAATGGCAATGTATGTTTAGGGCAAAAGAAATGCCTATTTTTGTATGACGATTTGAGAAAGGAAAGACAAGTCAATAAAGATGTAGCAGAGGTTGACTTTTGGATTTGTTCTCTTTTGCTCTGACCAGCTGCACATGTTTGGGAAACTAATCATTTATTTTGAAAGACTTATTCTGCATCGCACCTTCTACTGAGTTTTCTGAAAAAGCAAAAAAGTGTTTTGTCCTCTGGCATTCACACACCAGGTGGTCTAATTTTTGACTGTTGGCTCACAATAGGTATTTGGAGGTTTTCTCCCTGACCTGAATCGATTCTCCAACTGACAGAGCAAAGTAAATCTTGGACAAAAACAACAAAGAATATGTTTCCACTAGCAAGGTCAGTGTAAATTATGGAGGATTTATGTACTAAGGTGATATATTAGAATCCTATGAGTGCTTTTGTTTGAAGAGAAATATCAAAATATCAAGGCATGTTGACTTAGATACGTGATTCTTTTCAGTCCAGTTTTGATAATTAGTATTTCTTCACTCTCCTGGTGCTTCATGAGTTGCACAACTGGGACATGGGCAGTTTTCCTGCTCCAGTTCCTGAAGAAACAGGGTTAGTCGCAGATAATTTTTCCTAGCATGCTTCCTGTGAAAGTGGCACCAAGCAAGCATGGCAGTAAAATATGTTTGTCTTCCTAATCATTGGCCTCAAAAGTTGGTCCTTGATTTTGGTTCTGATTTCCTCTGTTTATATAAACCTTTGATAATTTACTTAAGTTTTATAATTTTGACATCATTTGAAGTAATGTATACTAGTAAACCATTGCCTTCTGGGTAAATTATACTGTTTTTCTTTTCTTTTTTTAAACTCTGGTACCTAATTGTATTTCAATTAAGGAATGCCCCCATTCTACTGTTTTTAGAATTACTTGGCAAATCCATATTCACTTATTTAAACTGATCATGTTTTTATAGATTTTGTTCCTATTCACTTGGAATTTTTTTCATTTCCAAGTATAAAAACCTAAGTATTTTTCTCTATTCTTCTAAAATGAACTGTTTTACTGTTTAAACCGTTTTCTCTGGATGCTCCTTCATTTTCTTACCTCTTTTTGCAGATAAAAACTAGAACCGCATTATTAGAGGTATATATAGTCTATGGATTTTACCATTATGGAGATAGGTTAATGTTTTCCAATGTTTTCGGTACTCTTTTGATTATTCCCCATGGTTTTCATCACTGGAACAGAATTATTACTAAATTTTTAAACTGTTAGATATCTAAGCTCACCAAGTGAAAGGAAATTTACAGCTATAGATTTTATGGTGTGCCTTGTAAAATACTTCTCCAAAAAATAGAAACAGAAAAATGTGTTTTATCTTTTAAATATATAGTGTATTCGCATATTCATATTTTAAAAAGCATGAAGCCCAGTGATTTGTTTTCTACCTACCGCTGCAGCCAAATCATCCACTTCTTTTTGTAGAGATAGGCAAGCAAATCCTAATCTCCTATCCCTTTTATTCAAATTGATTCATACTACACATATTATATTGCACTTTGCTTCAAGTACTTAGTGTGTTTTGGATAACATTCCTTTATTCTTGAAGAGTTCCATAGCCTCTTTATGGCTGCATACTATTCCATTGTATGGGTAATTTGTTTAACCTTCGCACTATTGATAGGCAAATAAGATTTACCCAGTCTTTTTCTACTGAAAACAGTGATTAAGTGAAATGTTGTGTGCATATGTCCTTTCACGTATGTTCAACAAAGTAGAGGATAAACTTTTAAAAGTGGGATTCCTGGATCAAGGGTAAATGCATTCATATCACTGATCTATTGACAAATTGCCCTCCAGAGGGGTTGTACCAATGTGTAGTTAACCCAGCAATCTTTGACAACACTTGTTTTCCTACATATTCATTAAGAACAACAAATGTTTAGATCTTTATCAACCCGGTAAGTGAAAATGTTTCTGTTTTAAATGGTGCTGAGCATCTGTGTATTGTATTTTCTATGGACAATTCATGTTTTTTACTCATATATTTCATTGTGTTCCTTTTCTTGTGATTTGTAAACAAACTTTCTTCACTAGGGAGAGTAGATCTCTATGAGTTACAAATATCTGATCCTATGTGATCTTTCCCTTTATCTTTATTATGATGAGTTTTACCATTCAAGAATTTTTAAAAATTTATTTTGTTTGGCATTTTGTGTTATACTTACAAGACTTAATGTATTCTAAAAATAATTATCAATTTTGCTAATTCTGTTCAATTTTTCACTTTAAAATTTTTTATTTTTAACATTTAAATATTTTATCAATTTGGAATTTGTTCATATAAACTGTGAATGACAGATAGTATTTGTCTTTATTTCCAGATGACAATGAAAGTGTTCCAGCATAATTTATTGAATATGCTAACTTTTCCTTAACTTTATCATTTATTAAATTCCCAAAGGTTATCTGGAGTTTCTGTAATTTTCCATCATAAACTTGAAATTAGTTTGTTTACCTCAAAAAATAAGAATGCTATTGACATTAAAATTGCATCAGATTTATATAGATTTAGGGAAATTTCATATCCTTATAAACTTGATTGTTCAAACCCAAGAAGAGGGTACACCTTGCCATTTATTAGTCTTCTTCTGAGCATTTCAACTTTCTCTAGTATAGATATTGAAATTTTCTTGTAAATTTTTAGGTATTTTATTTATGACAAGTAAAATGTTTGTGATGGTTGCTGGCATTGCTATTGTAATTGTTTTGTCATATATATATATACTGCTTGTTTTTCATATTCTGTGAAAATTGTAGTTTGATAATTTTGATAAATCTTGTACCATTCAACCCTACTGATTTGCTAATTGTCTAGAGTAGGTTTTCAGTGAATCTTTTGTGATTTCCAGGTTTTTGAACACATAATTTATGAATAATCCTGTTATCTCCTACTTACCAATTTTCACATCTCTAATTTTGGTTTCTAACTGGCCAGTGCCTTTAGATGAAAATGGATTGCTAGTGGTTAGAGTACTTATTTCTTCCTGTTTTGAGGAGGAATGTTTCTCTTTCCCCACTAAGCATAATGTTGACTTTTAGGTTGAGACAGATATATTTTCCTGTGTTGATAATATATCCATCTAATTTTATTTTATTTATAAGTTTAATCCAGAAGGATGGTAATTTTTGGTAGATGCCTTTACAATCTGAAGAGATGACCATATTTGTTTGTTTGTTTTATATGATGATGAGTTTTAGCAAGCAGTCTTCTACTACAAAACTGTCCTTGCCTATTTGGAATAAACCCCATTTGTTCATCTATTTAATGAGTTACTGATTTATGTTTGTCAATATTTGATTTGGGATTTTTGAATAATACTCATAATTTAGAATCCTTATTATTTATCTTTATGTGCATTCTTTATCAGTTGATGGTATCAATGTTGTGCCTGTTTAATAAAATTAACTTTGGTGAATAAAAAGAAATTAAAGATATTAAAATGTAACATTTTCATAAGTAGTTGAATTGTCATTAAATGATCTCTTTATTAAATTTTTAGTGAATTCCCATATGGAATTTTCTGGACCTGATCAATTACTGTTGTTATTGTTATTGTAGATTTGAGGGTGGGGGAGAAAATCTCAAAGTTTTCTGTTTCTTCACTGGTAATTAGTGCTTAGAATTTTCTGTATATCCTAATGTTTGTTCTGTTTTTCTAGAAATATCTTGTTTCTCCTAAGTTTTCAAATGTATTTTCATGAACTTGAACAAAACATATTTTACTATTTTTATAATTTTCTTTGTATGTGCTTACTTCCTCATTACTATTTCTTTTCTTTGAACTGAGATAGAATTGATATATAACATTATATTAGTTTCAGGTGTACAACAATATGATTCAATATTTTTATATATTGTGAAATGATCACCACAATAAGATTAGTTAACGTCCATCACCACATGTAGTTACACTATTTTTCTTCTTAAAATTTCTCATTACTATTTCTTATTTTGTTTATTTGTGCTTTCTCTATATTTTTATTGTTAGCTGTCAGTATTTTAGAATTTTATGGGTTTTTGTTTTTAAAAATTAGCTTCGAATTTATTCTGCTAGTTTTCTGATTTCTAATTTATCAATGTGCTTTATCTTTACTAATTCATTTATTTTATGTATATTTGTCATGTTTTCATTTTGAATGGACAACCTAATTTCCTTATTTTTATTTTTCTTATTAATATACATAAGATTTTGGTTTATCTCTAAGCACTGCTTTAGCTATACCCTAGAGGTTCTGAGATGTGATGTTTAGATTGCTGTTATCATTGTTATTTATCAAAAAGTCTGCAGCATTTAATTTCCTCTTTGAAGACTTCCCTTAGAGTATTTCTTTCTTTTTTTAAAATTTATTTTATTGAAGTGTAATTGATCTACTGTATAGTGTTAATTTCTGCTGTATAGCAAAGTGATTCAGTTATACATATGTATAAATTCTTCTTATTCTTTTCCATTATGGTTTATCACAGGATATTGAATAGAGTTCCCTGTGCTATACAGTAGGACCTTGTTGTTTATCCATTCTATATATAATAGGTTGTATCTGCTAATCCCAAACTCCTAATCCATCCCTACCCACTCCACCCCCTTGGCGACCACACTTCTGTTCTCTTAGAGTATTTCTTAATACCCAGGTTGTAGGAGCTCTTTGTTTTCCAGTTCTGTCAATTTCCAATTGTATTGAATTGTGCTTAGGTAATTTAAAAAAATAGTAATCTATTGGAGTTTTTTGTAGCCTAATATATGGCCTTTTTTGTGATTATTTCAGGGACCCTTGAGAAGAAAACTTTTTATATATGTCCTATAATTATAATTTTATTTTAATTTATATTCCTATTTTTATATTCTTTATATTCTCATTTACTTAAGTATATGCAATGACTTATACATACTTTTATCAATTTCATCTGTTATGTACTTCCTCTTCTATGTGCTTCTTCATTCATTGGTGACAATATATCATAATTATTATTCTATATTCTTCTTGAATCTTCTGAAATTTATGCTATTAGAGCTCTATTATGTCTTACACATTTTTACATTAAAACTATATTTTTGCTTCATTTAATACCGTTCGTTATAAATTGAAAATTATTTGCAACTGATATTATAATTCCTTTCTTTCCTATTTACCTTTGCCCATTCTTTTAATAGTTCTTTTTTGCTATTTACTTTTTATATATCATAGACTTTAGTTTTACTTTGTGATCCCATTTAAAGTTTTTGCTTTAATAGGTAAATTACCAATTTACATTTATTTAGGGGGCAGATATGCTTCTGGAAATGCCATATTATTGATTTAAAAATTATTCCTTAGGTTTGTGATCTTAGGATTTTCGGGAGAGTTAATGTACCTTTCTCAATTACATTATTCTACTTTCTTAAACATGTTCAGAAATTACAATCCAAACACGAATGATTTTAGATTATTACACTAACTCACATTGTTTATGCATAAACATATTATACTGTATTTGTGCTTCTTGACTCTGTAATCATCTCTTTTTTCTGCTTCTGCAAGAAAGTTCCATAGTCTTGTACAATTTTATTAAGATGTGATTGGTACATTTTTGAAGAAAGTTGTGGATAATTATGAAATCAGTGATGGCAAAGACTAGCTAAGCATAACTCGGTGTCATACTCTGTGTATAGTACAATCTTCGAACAAACCAAGCAGGATTCTCTCTCTCTCTCCCCTGCCCATTTTGGACTCCTCGTGTTTTGGGCTGTTCTTGCCATTGTGTTTTATTTTCTAATTCAGTAAATCCTGCACTTGAGTGTATTCATTTTCTAAGACTGCTGTAATGGAGTACCACACATTGGGTTGCTTGAAACAACAAAAATTGATTGTCTTATAGTTCTGGAGGCTAAAAGTAAAAAATCAAGATGTAAGCAGGGCTATGCTCCCTCTGAAACACAGTGGAGAGAATTCTTTCCTCTTCCTAGTTTCTGGTGGTGGTCATCAATCCTTAGCATTCCTTGGCTTTCAGCTGTCTTACTCCAATTCCCTACCAGTCATATTGGATCCTTAAGAAAATCATATGGTAAGAGTATGTTTTGTTTTGAGGAGACTACCAAACTGTCTTCCAATGTGGCTATACTATTTTGCATTCCCACCAACAATGAATGAGTGTTCCTCTTGCTCTGCATCCTCGCCAGCATTTATTGTTGTCAGTGTTATGAATTTTGGCTATTCTAATAGACGTGTCATGATAGCTCGTTGTTTTAGTTTGCATTTCTCTGATGGCATATGATCTCATGTGCTTATTTACTGTTTGTATAACTTCTTTGCTGAGGTGTCCGTTAAGGTCTTTCACTCATTTTTGAGTCAGGTTGTTCATTTTCTTATTGTTGAGTTTTAATCATTCATTGTGTATTTTGGATACAAGTCCTTTATCAGATGTGTCTTTTGCAAATATTTTCTCCCATACTGCAGCTTTTCTGCTCATTTGCTTGACAATGTCTTTCTTGAAGCTGAAATTTTAAATTTTAATTAAATCCAGTTTATCAATTATTTCTTTCATGTATCATGACTTTGGTGTTGTACGTTTGAAAGTCATTGCTATAGCCAAGGTCATCTAGTTTCTTTTTTTTTATGTTTTCTTCTAGGAATTTAGAGTTTTGCATTTTACATTTAGGTCTGTGATCCATTTTGAGTTAATTTTTGTGAAGGGTGTTAAGTCTTTGTGTAGATTTATTATTTCTTTTCTGCATGGGTATGTCCAGTAGGATCAGCACCATTTATTGAAAAAACAGTCATTGCTGTATTGTACTGCATCTGTTCCTTTGTCAAAGATCAGTTGATTGTATTCATGTGAGTCTTTTTCTGGGCTCTCTATTCTGTTACATTGATCAATTTTCTATTTTTTCACCAATACCACACTGTCTTGATTTGTGTAGCTTTATAGTATATCTTGAAGTGTGTAGCATCAGTCCTCCAACTTTGTCCTTGTCCTTCAATATTGTGTTGGCCATTCTGGGTCTTTTGTTTCTCCATATACACTTTAGGATCAGTTTGTTTATGGTCATAAAATAACTTCTTGGAGTTTTGATTGGGATTGCATTAAAACTTGAGATAAAAGTGGGAGAAACTGACGTCTTGACAATATTGAGTCTCTCTGTCTATGAACATGGAGTATCTCCATTTATTTAGTTTTTATCAGATTTTCATCAGATTTTTATAGTTCTTCTCATATAGATGTACATATTTTGTTAGATATGTATTTCATTTGGCAGGTGCTAATTTTAATGGTATTGTATTATTAATTTCAAATTCCACTTGTTCATTGTGGGTATATAAGAACATGATTGATTTCTACATAATAATCTTTTACTCTGCAATATTGCTATAATCACTTATAATTCCAGAAGTTTCTTTGGTTCATTCTTTGTGATTTTCTATATGTATGATCATGTCATCTGCAAACAAAGAGTTTTATTTCTTCCTTCCCAATCTATATACCTTCCATTTTCTTTTCCTGTCTTATTGCATTAGCTAGAACTTTCAATACACTGTTGAAAATGGCTGGTGAAAGAGGACATCCTTGCCTTGTACCTGGTCGTAGTGGGAGAGCTTCAAGTTTTGCACCATTAAGTTTGATGTTAACTGTAGGATTTTGTAGATAATCTTTATCAAGTTGAAGAAGTTCCCCTTTATTCCTAGTTTACTGAGAGTTTTTATCATGAATGAGTGATGGATTTTGTCAAATGCTTTTTTCTGTATCTACTGATATTGATCATGCCATTTTTTTTCTTTTTGAGCCTAATGATGTCTTGAATTATGTTAATTGAATATTGAATATTGAATCAGCCTTACATAACTGGCATAAATCATACTTGATCATATGTATAATTCTTTTTATACATTTTTAGATTCAATTTGCTAATATTTTGTTGAGGATTTCTGCATCTATGTTCATTAGAGATACCGGTCTGTAGTTTTCTTGTAATGACTTTGTCTAGATTTGGTATTATGATAATTCTGGCCTCACAGAATGAGTTTGGAAGCATTCCCTCTGCTTCTATCCTCTGAAAGAGATGGTAGAGCATTGATATAAATTCTTCCTTAATTGTTCGGAAGAATTCACCAGTGAACCCATCTAGGCCTGGTGCTGTTTTGGAGGTTATTAATTACTGATTCAATTTCTTTAATAGCTACAGCCCTATTCAGATTGTCTCTTTCTTCTTGTGTAAGTTTTGGCAAATTTTATCTTTCAAGGAATTGAACCATTATCTAGTTATCCAATTTGTTGGCATAGAGTTGACATAGTAGCTTGATGTAGTATTCCTTTTTTATCCTTTTAACATCTATGGACTCTATAGTGATAGTTCTCCCTGCTTTCATTTTTGACATCAGTCATATTTGTCCCTCTTTCATTTTTATTAGTTATCATATCTAGAGGTAGCACTTTTATTGATCGTTTCAAAGAACCAGCTTTTGGTTTTGTTGATTCTTTTCAACTGATTTCCTGTTTTAAATTTCACTGAGTTCTACTGTAAGTCTTATTATTTTTATCCTGCTTACTTTGGATTTAATTTGCTCTCTTTTTCTACTTTCCTAAGGTGGAAACTTAAATTATTGATTTCAGATCTTCTTTTCTAACATACAATCAATGTTGTATATTTCCCTCTAAGTAATGCTTTTGTTTTTCCCACAAATTTTGAAAAGTTGTGTTTTTATTTTCATTTAGTTCAAAATATCTTAAAATTTCTCTTGAAATTTCTTCTTTGACCCATGTGGTATGTAGAGGTATGTCATTTAATTCCCATGTATTTTGAGGTTTTCCAGTTTTCTCTCTGTTATTGGTTTGTAGTTTAATTTCATTGTATTCTGAGAGAAGACATTGTATGATTTTTTTTTATAAATTTACTGAAATATGCTTTATGGCTCAGAATGTGATCTTTCTTGGAGTATTTCCATGTGAGTTTGAAAAGAATGAATATTTTGCTATTGGTGGATGAAGTAGTCCAAGAATGTGAATTATAGCCAGTTAATTGATGGTGTTGTTGAGTTCAACTTTGACCTTACTGATTTTCTGACTTATAGATTTTATTTCTGAGGAAGGGGTGATGAAGTCTCCAGTTATGATAGTGGATTCATCTATTCCTCCATGCAATTCTTAGTTTTTTCTTCACATAGTTTCACACTCTATTGTTAGATTTATGCATGTTAAGGATTGTTATGTTTTCTTGAACTGTTGTCCACTTTATCGTTATGAATGCCTGTCTTTATCCCTTACAAATTTCCTTGCTTTGAAGTTGGCTCTGTATAAAATGAATATAGCTATTTGTGCTTTCTTTTGATTAGTGTTACCATTTAACTCTTCATCTATATGTATTTTTGTATTTTAATTGTGTTACTTGTAGACAGTGTAGAGTTGGGTTTGGTTTTTAAATCCACTCTTGGCATACCTATCTATCTTTTAATTGATGCTTTTAGACCATTGATGTTTAAAGTAACTATTGATATAGTTGGATTAATATCTACTACATTCATTACTGTTTTCTGTTTGTACCCTTTTTCTTTGTTCTTATTTTTGTCTCCACACTTTTTCTACCATTTGTGGTTTTAACTGAGTATTTCATATGATTCCATTTTTGCTCCTTGCTTATCAGCATATCATTATGTTTATTTTTTACTTTTTTTAGTGGTTGCCTTAGAGTTTGCAGTATACATTTACAGCTAATCCAAGTCCACTTTTAAGTAACACTATTCCACTTTACAGTAATGGAAATATCTTACAATAACCAAATAATCCTAATTTCTCCCTTCTGTCTCTTGTATCATTACTGTTATTCATTTTTACATACATATACACACATGTGTGCATTTATATTAATACATTGTTGCTATTATTTTGAACAAAGTGTTATCTGTTAAATCAATTAAGAATAAGAAAAGTAAATGGTTTTCATTTTACCTTCACTTAGTCCTTCTTCACTGTTCTTTCTTTCTTTATGTAGATCCAACTTTCTGACCTATTTCATTTTCCTTTTCTGTTAAGATCTTCTTTTAACATCTTTTGCATGGCAGGTCTATAGGCAACACATTTCCTAGATTTTTGTTTGTCTATTTATTTCTCCTTTATTTTTGAAGGATAATTTCTCAGGGTAGAAATTCCATGTCTGTTTTTTCTCTCAGCACTTTAAATATTTTACTCCCCTCTTTTCTTCTCATTTGTAAGATTTCTGAGGAAAAGTTGTATATAATTCTTATCTTTTTGCCTCTATAGGTGGGGTATTTTTTCCTCTGGCTTCTTTCAAGTTTTTTCGTTATCTTTGATTTTTCTACAGTTTGAAAATGATATGCCTAGGTGTAGTGTGTTTGACATGTATCCTTTCTGTAGTCCTGGATCTGAGTTTCCTGGATCTCTGGTATTCTGTTCTTTTGTTTCCCCCCTCCCCACCCCACCTTTTTCAGTTTTTGTTCTCTTTGCTTGTGGTTTTTGAGGATTCTATTGATATATCCTCAAGTTCAGACAGTTTTTTTCAGCCGTGTCAAATCTACTAAAAAGCCCATCAAAGGCATTCTTCATTTCTGTTATAGTTTTTTTTTTTTTCTCTCTACCATTTCACTTTGGTTCTTTCGTAGGTTTTCCATTTCTTTGCTTATATTGCCCATGTATTCTTGCATGTTGCCTACTTTATCCATTAGACCCCTTAGCATATTGGTCATAGTAGTTTTATAACCCAGTGTAACAGTTCCAGCATCCTTGGTGCTGATGCCTGCTTTGTCTCTTCAGATTGTGTTTTATGCCTTTCTTTATTTCTTGTCGTTTTTTTCCTGATAGTCAAACATGATGCACTACATTGAAGGTACCTGGTTCTTGTTTCACAAAGGCTTTTATTTGACCTTAGTCCCCCACAAAAGATGTTAGAAAAAATGTATTATTGCTCCACAGTTTCAAAAGTGAAAAAAAAAAAAAAGTATGCATGTATACAAATGCTAAGGTGCCTACACAAACATGATAATGACACTCTAAAGTATTATATTACATGGAGTTGTTTTTAGTACAAAATTGCAAATTATTTTTATTTATATATAAAATAAATGTTTATTAATCACTCAATATGCACCAATTAATTTATTCTAGGCACTTCTAGCATACAGAAAATAAAATAATCAAAATTGCTATTCATAAAACATTTACATTCTAGTGATTTACTGTAATTTTTTTCAAGTTTTTATGCAAATAAAAGACATTATATTTGTAATGTTAATTTAATATGTGAATAATTTGTCTAAATTTAAACTATTTCTGAATACGTAAGTATACGGAAGTAGACTAGTAGCTTCACAAGCTCAAGAACTGCATATCTTCACATTCAAACCAAGTTGGTTCAGACCAACCTGGAGCACCACTGGAGGAGCAGTGCAGTGTTTGGGAACTGGCTCTGCTACTTGTCTGTTTGGCAAGTTATTTCAACTTCTTACAACCTCAGTTTTCTATATGTAAAACGTACATAATAGTAGAATCTACTTCACAATGTAATGTGAATTATTTATTCTATTTAAAACATAGAGAACAGTGCCTGGCATGTGGTAAGCACTATGTGTATGCTTGTTATAATCATTCTATGTGTGGGGACAGAACTGCACACCAGACTCTGGGCCAATGGTTATTTAACTTGCTTTGAAAATTGTGTCAATAGCAAGGCATGGCACTTGTTAATGACATAATACTAAATGGATTAGGAGAGTTTAGAAAAGACATTAGCATATCCTGGATATAGCTTGTGTGTATGGGTTTTATACATATATAGTCTGTGTTCTCTTTGGATTGAAATAGGATGGGGCATATATCCTCCTTTATGACTGTTTGGTTTCTCAATTTCTCTCAACTCTCAACTTATTACCATGCCACCTATCTCATCTTGGCTTTGGCAAAGGCAGTTTCAAAGAGGGAAGCTGAACAACCACAATATTTAATGACTAACAGTTATTCCTACTCCATTTGGACATACAAATGGCACATATAATTTGTGCTTTTCTGCATTCATAAGAAAGATCAGAACTATGGATAGAAATTTTTTGTTAAGCCATTCATGAAGCAGAAAATATTGCCAAATATTTAACTTTCATAGTACGTTTTACTGGTGGCATCACAATTCCAATTTTTTAAATCAGTGAAATTGTACATAGTAATTACAATGTAATGTAGACAAATGTATTGGTGATGATAATGGATTTTATTTTCTTATAATGCTTGACTAATTAAACATTATTAGAGACATTTTTTAGACATTCTTCATGATAGGAATTTATTTTCTGTAACGTTGAAATTAAATTTCTTTTAAGAAAATTGTTTCTTTAACCTCTTTATTGATATAAAACTTGCATAATACAAAATTCACTTGTTTGAAGTACATAATTTAATGGTTTTACTAGATTCCCACGGGTGTGCAATCATTGCCACATTCTAATTTTAGACCACCCTCATCACCCCCAAAAGAAACTCCATGATCATTAACAGTCACTCTTTATCTCCCCCTACATCAGTACCCCAGCCCCGGACAGCAACTAGTCTACTTTCTGTCTATATAGATTTTCCTATGATGCATTTTTCATATAAATGGAATCATACAATATGTGGTCTTTTTGGCTGCCTTTTTTAACTTAGCATTAGAAGAAACTTCTGGGATTAAAAAAACGTTTGTTCTTATAAAGGAAAAACATGTTCTTAAATATATATATATTATATGTATTGTATATAATATATATGTATGTATATATATATATTCAATCAAATGCCATTATCTGAAGAAAACAATTATTTTTTATTGTTTGTCCATATCATATTTTGATCCTTTTCCATGTGTTAAAAGTATAAAGCTATATTGGCTATAAAAACAGTTTTTTATTACACTGAACACTTGATTATTCAGACTAATAGCGGGCAAAGGTAGCATAGCTAATATACATTTACCTTTGGAATATACTTTGTGTGTTTTCAACAGCGTGTTTGCTTGAATAACAGTGTTCACTGGAGTAATACCAAAATTACTTAGAATTCCCCTAAAATATGCCAACTAGAAGCAGAGAGAGATGGATGTGAAGTGTCTTGTCAAGCAGAAGTCAGCCTGAGATTAAAGCCTCATTATCATCCACAGTGTGATTATTCCAACTATAGATAAATAATTTTGACTGCATGTTGTATAACTGCTTTATTAGACGTAGAAAAACACAGACAGTAACACCAACTTGGATGGAAATTTTAATCTTGAATTAGTGATAAATAATGATTTTTATGGTGATTTTGTAATTACGAGAATGTTCTTTTTGGGATCTGTGTTATATGATGAGGTCTTTGTGGAAATACAATAAAATTAATTCTCCAGATGGAATTAATAATAGTAATGATGATGATGATAATAATAATGATATAGCTAACATTTACTGAGTACTTACATGTCCCAGGCACTGCTCTAAGGGATTTATATACATTCATTAATATATTGCTCACCACAACACTATGAGGCTCAAAGAGAAAATGTATTGCCTATGGAACCCCACAGGCATTGGTAGCTGTACCATTTTTCTTATTTTAATTCTATACTTTGGCTTTCAGTGTGTTTTTGACATAGGAAGATTGAATTATTAACAATTATTTTCACCAGTGAAAAATGCTACTTTTCCTTGCGCCCGTAGAACTCTTTATTTCCTTTTGAAAGAAATATGTATTTCATGAGGAAAAGATCAGAAGAGTGGACAGTTCTATTCCAATAAAGATACTTATTGAAACATAAAATACTTTTAAAACTCTCTTAATGTAGAAAATGTAATCTCAGTCAGATATTTTTAATCCTGATTTCTATTAATCCTAGATTTTCAGAGCTAGAAAAAAATGTTTTTCTCTTAAACTTCTAGTCAAATGCTTTCATTTTCAGCAGAGTTGGGGTTGGTTTGAAATCTTTTTTTTTTTAATGGCTCAGTATTGCTCAATCAAATAAAAAATGTATGACTAAGAAATATATTTGACCTTGAATAAGAATGCCATGGAGTGCAAAGATGTGGTGGCAGCTGAGATTCCGCTAACCCACAAAGTTATGGATCACCTAACACAAATTGTATGTCTGTCAGAAGATTTTCACACTTAGCGAGAAGTGCTCCCATTCAGTCTATCCTTATTCAATTCTTGTATCACCAAAACAAAATAGAAGAATATATGTATCTTTTAATAAATATTTGATTTACTATGTATATGTTAATTTAGGTAGAATACAATACATTATTTAATAATAATTCATATATTTTATGATAGCTGTGAAAATAGAACACCTGAAACTAAATTTAAGCTAATTAGTCTATACATCCACATCAAGCCTGTTTTTTTGTTTAACATGTAAGTACTGAGAGCAAATCTTTAGAATATAATATCATAATGACCTAAATTTTGAAAATTAGTTGATATTGATATTATTCTCTAAAATTACTAATTAGTGAGAGACAATAGTTAGAAATAATTTTGTTGAATTCTATTGGAGCAATGGTATAGAGCTAGCTGAAAGAATTATTTCCAAATATTTCTCTTTAACCAGAATCTGAGTTACAATTCAATAATAGACAAGGAATCATTGGTAATGAGAAAATATTTACCAATGAATACCATTTCATAATATTGCAGTGCATGTGAAATTGATAAAGTACCCATTTTATATTTATGTATTTCTTATGACATATAAGTAGAATAAAAAATTAATTAACAATTTATATATATGTATGTGTTATATGTGTGTATGTGTGATGTTTGTGTATCGGTAAAGGTTTTAAATAAGTAGCACAGAAATTATGAGTTTTAGGACATATTAGTTGCTTCACAATCAAATCCTAGATAACAGCACGGAGTCATAAGGATATGGTTAAGTAACTTGAAATTACCAGTTTTTTAAATTGATAAGGAAAAGATACATTTTAATAACATTTAGAGAAATAGTAGAAACAAGGAGTAAATATTTTATTAATTTGGAAAATACAAATTAAATATATAAAATATGGTTTATGAATAACATGGATAAACATTATTATAACGTGAGTTTGTCTCTTGTCAATGAAAATATGTCTGTATCCAACAGTAATTTAAGCATGAATATGCCTACTACACTCGTGTTTAGGAATATCATATAGGGATATACTTAGGATCAATTTTCTAGTTCTCTCAGGAAAAAAAGTTATTCTCTCCCATGGAGAGAGAGGGGCACTCTTCCCTAGGTTTCCCTGTATACTATGATATTTGGGTACAAAAGAAACAATAAGAATGTATCAGGAAGCAGCTGGATTTGGATCCCAGACACGCACTTATAAAACAGGATAAATAACATTATGATTGACATTTTTAAAATGACAACTATGTACAAAACATTTTGCTCATTGCTTTAAATACCTTAAATCAAAAGTCAACCTCACTGAAGAGAATCCAATTTCATAACAGATGGGTTAATTATATTCTAGCTTCATTATTTATTAATTAATAAAGAAGAAGGAATTAGCTTATATGGCCATGAATTAAGTTTTGACTGGATCAGAGTATAGGAGGATTAAATGTATTAGAACGGTATGCGGGCCTCTCACTGCTGTGGCCTCCCCCGCTGCGGAGCACAGGCTCCAGACACGCAGGCCCAGCGGCCATGGCTCATGGGCCCAGCCGCTCCGTGGCATGTGGGATCTTCCCGGACCGGGGCAGGAACCCGTGTCCCCTGCATTGGCAGGCGGACTCTCAACCACTGCACCACCAGGGAAGCCCAGATACTTTGCTTTTAACACGTTAATAACTGGTTCATAACATGTATATAGTCTGATGTATTGAGGCAATGGAATAAAACATTTCTGTAATGTGAAACATAATACTCCAATACAGCCTTTCCTTTCAAACCAGTTTTGAGAATTTAATCATAACAGAAAGCTCCTGGCAGGCAGCATTCTATTTTTTAACTTACTGGAATAGACCAGATAACTTTGGGTAAAAATTGACTTGAAGAGGGTGTCTAATAATGTGTAATGACCACAATATCAGTATCATTACTTGTAGGTTGCAGATGAGTAGTGATCAATTATTTCAGTCATCTCACCTTTCATTTTGTCATGTGAGGAAATTTCTATGGACTTATTTTACAAAGTAAATACTTTTCACAATCAGTATACTATTATTAGTAACAATTTGCTTGCAATCAGTTTCACAAGTGAGGACGACACAGCAGCATATCAAGAGAGCTGAACCCAGCTATTCTGATGTATGCATCTAGGTTACAAATTATTAACAAAATTGGATAATATCTAGATTACACAAAGTTAATATTTATTTAACAGAGAACTGTGGAGTGTTCTGATAGCAGGGACTTGAACTTCCTGTCCTGCTCCCTGAGGCGTAGATGGCCTAGTTACAAACTGAGGAGAAGTAAATTTCCATGACAATATAAAATGTTTATGTCTTTACTCATGAACCACATACAACTGCTCTGTCTTAAGCCAGTCTTTACTAAACTAATGCACTACCTGATTAAATGATCAAACTACACATATATAAATAGAGTATTCTTTCAGTTACTATCACTTGACTATTTAAGTAGTGATTTGATAAAGTGAAAATAAAAAAGTTAACTGACAGCAAATCTCTCTATAAACATAAAGAATAGACATGGATTAAAATACAGATTTGTAAAGCATGAGCATAAACAAAAGATGGCATTTTTTATAAAAGGAATGCACACTATGAATTTAAATGTTCTGTTATAGTAACATAAGATACATATGTAAGACATTTCTGCCTTTACCTATCGTTTCATGGATAGTGAGCTACAGAAGTAGAAGTACACCTGAACTTCAGTATAACTGATCCTTGTTGTTGTGTCTATAACAATATTGTATTATCTGAATGTACTTAACCCTTGATTTTATATATATATATATATATATATATATATATATATATATATACCTTTTCATGATCAATTTTAAGTTTCGTTCTTGGATATTTTGCCCTAAACATGGAGTACATTTCTGGCATGCTTACCATCATTTCCTGACTTGCCTAGGCGCAGAGACTGCAAGGCAATTTAATATTGTCAAAGCAAAGCACAATTACAAAAGTGCAAAATCTGCCATTCGGTATTATCTCTATACTCCTCCCTACATTAGCAGACAAAACTGATTGATGTCTATTGCTGACTCTTCCAGAATTGTGGTTTCAGCATAACTGAGTGATTTCATAGATATATTAGTCAGTTGGCATGAATGTTTTATAGTAAATAAATATTAATTACTTTTGTCATTATCCATTCTCTTACCCAATAAAAATCAGAAACTCTTACATGAAACTCTTATGTAAAAGTGGGAACCCATGATATGATGCATATTTACCTCATGAAGAAACTGAAACTCACAGGCTAGCATCCATGACTGACTTAAGTACAGTTTGTAAGTAGCAGATCTAAGAATAGAACTCAGTTCTTTCCACACTCAGGCAAATCATTCAACAATCAATCAATATCTATAGCAAGTCTAATATGTGCCAGGCTCTGGGAAACCTATTTGCCTATTATGAGAGTCAGAGAACTAAAAAGTAAGCGAATAAATAAAGAAGATAACTACATATTGAAATATTGATCTGTGAAAGTGTAATTGACAGGAGAGGTAGTCGTAATACTGATGTAAATAAAATGACAAGAGTTTTCTCTAAAGAGATGACATTTGATGTGAAAGCTGAATGACAAACAGGAGTCAGCCATGAAAAGAACGTGGAGAGAAACATTCTACAGAAGAGGAACAGGAAATGCAAGGGCTCAAGGTTAAGAAAAAACTTTGTGATTTCTAGAAACAGAAAAGCCATTAACATAACTGGTGTATTGTGATGGGGGCATAGTAGGAGATGAAATGAAGAGGTAGGCAGGGGCCAGATGTTTATAGCACTTTATGCTTTAGTAAAAAAAATATTAGATTTCATTCTAAGTGAAGTGGGGATCTTCTAAAGAGCCTTAAGCATACATTATCCGATTTAACTTTCATAGAGAACATTCTGACTGCAATATGAAGAATCCACTGTAGAGAAGCAGGAATCAAAACCATTGCTATAGTTTAGGTGTGAAACTATTATGATTTGGACTAAAGTGTTTGTAATGGAATTGAAGAGAAGTGGACACATTCAAAATATATGTTTGGATTTAGAATCAATGGAATTTGCTGATGGGTTGGATAGGGATAGAAAAAGAAATGTGGAAATCAAGGATGATACCCACATTTCTAGTCTGAGGAGTTTTATAGAAAATGATGCTATTTATTAGGATAGAAAAGGCTAGGCAAGAAATAGAAGTAGGAAGAGTAATTAATAAAGAATTCTTTTCACAGTATGTGAAGTTTGAGATGCCAAATATATAGTCAAGAGGAAATTTCACTTAGTCACCAGGAAGATCAGAGAGAGAGGGAAATCTTGGCATAAGTTATAAATTTGGTGGTATTTCTGGACATAGGCATCAGCAAGATAGCCAAAGGAGATTCTACATAGAGAAGAGAAGAAGGTTCAGAATCAATCCGTGGGTGCTTTAATTAGAGTCTGGCTGTAGAAAGAGGGCAGAGGAGAGGAAAGTAAGAAGGAGTAGCTAGAGATGTGTAGGAGGAAACCAAGAAGCATGACTTTCATGGTAAGCAAAAGAGAGAAACATTTGCTAAAAGAAGAAAGGGCAATGATGTAGACCACTGCTACTGGTTAGAAAACCTCTATTATAAGTAAGGGGGACCTAGTAATTTGAGGGGAATAATATATGTTTTAAAATATTCAAACTCAGTGCCTGCCATGGACCTCAATAGTGCTAGAGACTTAGGGTACTTTCTTTTTAAAATGAAAACTTATAATAGCTGAGTTCATTATCAACATCTCTGTACATAAAGTCAAACCTGTCTTTTTTTTCTAATGCCATGGTCATCAAAAACTTTGATTTGCTCAGTTTATAGACTTCAGCATAAAACTATTATGTAACTGAGCTCTGACATACCCATTTCATAATGCCAGATGCTCTAAATGGTTTCCTTCGTTGACTTTCCCTCATTGGCCTAGAACAGTTATTTATGCATAAACTTCTACCACAGTTTATTTCCAACCCCCATCCCTTTCTTTCTGTTCAGTCTCTGCAAGAGCCCTGATAACAGGAAGTACAAATTATTCTTGCTCATTGTCCTCATTCCTCTGCCAGCCAGTGTCTGGAACATAATAGATGCTCAAAAACAAAAAAACAAAAAAAACTTGGTGAAGGAACTTATTTCCGTTCCTACTTGGCGCTTTTACTCCCACTTTGCTGTTTTCTCTGATTATCCTGTTTCGAGATCTCCAGTGGTCTCGGCTTCAAGGGCCCCCTCTGGATTATCTCATTTCCTTAGCAGGGATAAAATAAATTATGGCTGCTATTATTTTAGGACTACACTTCAACAGTAGCACCTAGAGCCCATTTTTAAAAAGAAGGGAGGGACTTAGAAAAGAACACAGCCCATCATTACACCACTAAAATGTTAATCATTGTGCTTCTTTCTAACACATAAATTACTTTATAACTGTGCTGTCCAACATGATAGTTGCTAGCCACATGTAGCTACTGAGCATTTGAAATGTGGTTAGTACAAATTGTGATGCTCCATAAGTATAAAATACACCAGATTTGAAGATAGTATTAACAAAAGAATGTAAAATACATCATTTTTCAATGGTATATTGATTTTATGGCTGAAATGGTAATACTTTGGATATATTCGTTTTAATAAAATAAATTACTAAAATTAATTGTATCTTTGAAAAAGATTAAGTGCATATTAGAAAATGGTAAATCATATATGTGGCTCCCATTATATTTCCTTGGACAGTGCTGTTCTATAATTTTGATACACAAAGCAAGGACCTTAGACCATGACATAGATATCACTAAGGATATTGGTAGACATGCAGAATCTCAGGCCCCTTTTCAGACCTATGAATCAAAATCTGCTTTTTAACAACATCCCCAGGTAATTTGTATGCATGCTAAAGTCTGAAAAATGCTGCTGTATTTATTGTTGCTGTGTCCAGAGAGCAAGGTATGATTGTGCCATTGAATAATGACACATCCAACCTCATTTCCTATGTAATTCAGACTGAAATCTAAAAACTGCAAATCCTACAGTGATGCACAGAAAGGTTAATATCAAGTGTGAACCCAGCTTGCAAACCATAAGTTTTGCATTTTCCACTACAAAGTTTCACGTGCCACACTTTGAAATTAGTGCAAGCAAAAGCCAGCTCACTGTGCTTCTGCATTTTGTTACCTAGAGAGATTTGCATTTAGGAAATATAGCTCAGCTGGTACTCATTCTGGTACCATGGCCAGAGTGCCTAAGAAATTTAGTTCTTTATACAATACACAGAGTGGTCAGCAGGAATGCTAGCAGGCAACATCCCATTTCTAGAGTTAATATGTTTTATAACAACAGTGTAATTTAAGAGAGCTTTGTCTAGCAGGAATCTGTTTTTGTTTGTTGGGGCTGTGATTTTTTCAGGTTATATGTTACTCCCATACCAATTCTTACCTTAAATATATTATGTTGACTTTGATAAAAATATGATTTTCTCAGCATGTTAATTACAATACTATTGTGATAACAACTAGAACCCAATTTTTTGACTATTTGATCTTTACATTTTATTTAGTATTTTTTTATAGACTCTTGATTCAGATAGGGTTGGGGAGAGTAGTAGCTTTTTAAAAATTTTAAATGGTCTGTGGACATAGGTCATTTAAGTATTTGCACTTTGTAGAGGTTCAGAAAATCTTTATTTAATAAACAGTTTAAAATTATATAATTAATTAATTGGTGTAATACTGTTTCTCTAGAAAAGCACTGAAGGTAATTTTTTATTAAATACATCATATATTTCCATTTAAAATCATGCAGTACTTAGGCAACAAAAGCAGCATTTACATACCTCCTTATTTTCAAATTGAATTATATTGAAATAAATGAAAAAAGTTATAAACACAACTCCTAGAATATGCACCAATTATATATTTGTTATCATGCTGGAGAGCTTTGCATTCATCAAACACCCTCTTTAAGAATCAGAACTAGGGCTTCCCTGGTGGCGTGGTGGTTGGGAGTCCGCCTGCCGATGCAGGGGACACGGGTTCGTGCCCCGGTCCGGGAAGATCCCACAAGCCACGGAGCGTCTGGGCCCGTGAGCCATGGCCACTGAGCCTGCGCGTCCGGAGCCTGTGCTCTGCAACGGGAAGGGCCACAGCAGTGAGAGGCCCACGTACCACAGGAAAAAAAAAAAAAAAAAGAATCAGAACTAGTTTTTAAGAGTCAAAGATTTGTTTGCTTTGTTTTTCACAGTATCACCAATGTGCAGAACAACTTCAAACTCCTAGAAAAATAAAATCTTACTTTTCATTCATACTGTATCAATGATAATATAAACACTGAAAGTATCAGAATTTGTGCAATTAGAAAAGAGTCAAAATATTTCAAACATAAATTTAATCAAAGCACTATTAAGGAAGGACAAATAATATTGTGTTTGAAAATGAGGTCATTTATCCCAAAATATATAGGTGGTCATCCGGTTTGTGTTCTTTGCCTCCAAACAAGCAAGACACTGTTCCCACCTTATTTTACTTACTATTTTTTTTAACATCTTTATTGGAGTATAATTGCTTTACAATGGTGTGTTAGTTTCTGCTTTATAACAAAGTGAATCAGTTATACATATACATATATCCCCATATCTCTTCCCTCTTGCATCTCCCTCCCTCCCACGCTCCCTATCCCACCCCTCTAGGTGGTCACAAAGCACCGAGTTGATCTCCCTGTGCTATGCGGCTGCTTCCCACTAGCTATCCACTTTACGTTTGGTAGTGTATATATGTCCATGTCACCCTCTCACTTTGTCACAGCTTACCCTTCCCCTCCCCATATCCTCAAGTCCATTCTCTATTAGGTCTCTGTCTTTATTCCCGTCTTACCCATAGGTTCTTCATGACATTATTTTTCTTAGATTCCATATATATGTGATAGCATAAGGTATGTTTCTCTGTGTTAGCATACGGTATTTGTCTTTCTCTTTCTGACTTACTTCACTCTGTAGGACAGACTGTAGGTCCATCCACCTCACTACAAATAACTCAATTTCGTTTCTTTTTATGGCTGAGTAATATTCCATTGTATATATGTGCCACATCTTCTATATCCATTCATCCAATGATGGACACTTAGGTTGTTTCCATCTCTGGGCTATTGTAAATAGAGCTGCAGTGAACATTTTGGTACATGACTCTTTTTGAATTATGGTTTTCTCAGGGTATATGCCCAGTAGTGGGATTGCTGGGTCATATGGTAGTTCTATTTGTAGTTTTTTAAGGAACCTCCATACTGTTCTCCATAGTGGCTGTACCAATTCACATTCCCACCAGCAGTGCAAGAGTGTTCCCTTTTCTCCACTCCCTCTCCAGCATTTATTGTTTCTATATTTTTTGATGATGGCCATTCTGACCGGTGTGAGATGATATCTCATTGTAGTTTTGATTTGCATTTCTCTAATGATTAATGATGTTGAGCTTTCTTTCATGTGTTTGTTAGCAATCTGTATATCTTCTTTGGAGAAATGTCTATTTAGGTCTTCTGCCTATTTTTGGATTGGGTTGTTTGTTTTTTTGTTATTGAGCTGCATGAGCTGCTTGTAAATTTTGAAAATTAATCCTTTGTCAGTTGCTTCATTTGCAAATATTTTCTCCCATTCTGAGGGTTGTCTTTTGGTCTTGTTTATGGTTTCCTTTGCTGTGCAAAAGCTTTTAAGTTTCATTAGGTCCCAATTGTTTATTTTTGTTTTTATTTCCATTTCTCTAGGAGGTGGGTCAAAAAGGATCTTGCTGTGATTTATGTCATAGAGTGTTCTGCCTATGTTTTCCTCTAAGAGTTTGATAGTTTCTGGCCTTACATTTAGGTCGTTAATGCATTTTTAGCTTATTTTTGTGTATGGTGTTAGGGAGTCTCATACTTTTACATGTACCTGTCCAGTTTTCCCAGCACCACTTTTTGAAGAGGCTGTCCTTTCTCCACTGTATATTCCTGCCTCCTTTATCAAAGATAAGGTGACCATATGTGCATGGGTTTATCTCTGGGCTTTCTATCCTGTTCCATTGATCTATATTTCTGTTTTTGTGCCAGTACCATACTATCTTGATTACTGTAGCTTTGTAGTATAGTCTGAAGTCAGGGAGCCTGATTCCTCCAGCTCCGTTTTTCGTTCTCAAGATTGCTTTGGCTATTCGGGGTCTTTTGTGTT
Source organism: Globicephala melas (assembly GCF_963455315.2). NCBI lineage: Eukaryota > Metazoa > Chordata > Mammalia > Artiodactyla > Delphinidae > Globicephala > Globicephala melas. Next base: position 127,975,503 of record NC_083318.1, on the reverse strand, counting down.
TCCATACAAATTGTGAAATTTTTTGTTATAGTTCTGTGAAAAATGCCAGTGGTAGTTTGATAGGGATTGCATTGAATCTGTAGATTGCTTTGGGTAGTAGAGTCATTTTCACAATGTTGATTCTTCCAATCCAAGAACATGGTATATCTCTCCATCTATTTGTATCATCTTTAATTTCTTTCATCAGTGTCTTACAATTTTCTGCATACAGGTCTTTTGTCTCCTTAGGTAGGTTTATTCCTAGATATTTTATTCTGTTTCTTGCAATGGTAAATGGGAATGTTTTCTTAATTTCACTTTCAGATTTTTCATGATTAGTGTATAGGAATGCCAGAGATTTCTGTGCATTAATTTTGTATCCTGCTACTTTACCAAATTCATTGATTAGCTCTAGTAGTTTTCTGGTAGCATCTTTAGGATTCTCTATGTATAGTATCATGTCATCTGCAAACAGTGACAGCTTTACTTCTTCTTATCTGATTTGGATTCCTTTTATTTCCTTCCTTCTCTGATTGCTGTGGCTAAAACTTCCGAAACTATGTTGAAGAAGTGTGGTGAGAGTGGGCAATCTTGTCTTGTTCCTGATCTTAGTGGAAATTGTTTCAGTTTTTCACCATTGAGGACGATGTTAGCTGTGGGTTTGTCATATGTGGCTTTTATTATGATGAGGAAAGTTCCCTCTGTGCCTACTTCCTGCAGGGTTTTTATCAAAAATGGGCGTTGAATTTTGTCGAAAGCTTTCTCTGCATCTATTGAGATGATCATATGGTTTTTCTCCTTCAATGTTTTAATATGGTGTATCACGTTGATTGATTTGCATATACTGAAGAATCCTTGCATTCCTGGAATAAACCCCACTTGATCATGGTATATGATCCTTTTAATGTGCTGTTGGATTCTGTTTGCTAGTATTTTGTTGAGGATTTCTGCATCTATGTTCATCAGTGATATTGGCCTGTAGTTTTCTTTCTTTGTGACATCCTTGTCTGGTTTTGGTATCAGGGTGATGATGGCCTCGTAGAATCAGTTTGGGAGTGTTCCTCCCTCTGCTATATTTTGGAAGAGTTTGAGAAGGATAGGTGTTAGCTCTTCTCTAAATGTTTTATAGAATTTGCCTGTGAAGCCATCTGGTCCTGGGCTTTTGTTTGTTGGAAGATTTTTAATCACAGTTTCAATTTCAGTGCTTGTGATTGGTCTGTACATATTTTCTATTTCTTCCTGATTCAGTCTTGGCAGGTTGTGCATTTCTAACAATTTGTCCATTTTATTGGCATAGAGTTGCTTGTAGTAATCTCTCATGATCTTTTGTATTTCTGCAGTGTCAGTTGTTACTTCTCCGTTTTCATTTCTAATTCTATTGATTTGAGTCTTCTCCCTTTTTTTCTTGATGAGTCTGGCTATGGCTTATCAATTTTGTTTATCTTCTCAAATAACCAGCTTTTAGTTTTATTGATCTTTGCTATCGTTTCCTTCATTTCTTTTTCATTTATTTCTGATCTGATCTTTCTGATTTCCTTCCTTCTGCTAACTTTGGGGGTATTTTTGTTCTTATTTCTCTAATTGCTTTAGGTGCAAGTTTAGGTTGTTTATTCGAGATGTTTCCTGTTTCTTAAGGTAGGATTGTATTGTTATAAACTTCCCTCTTAGAACTGCTTTTGCTGCATCCCATAGGTTTTGGGTCATCGTGTCTCCATTGTCATTTGTTTCTAGGTATTTTTTGATTTCCTCTTTGATTTCTTTAGTGATCACTTCATTATTAAGTAGTGTATTATTTAGCCTCCATGTGTTTGTGTTTTTTACAGATCTTTTCCTGTAATTGATATCTAGTCTCATAGTGTTGTGATCGGAAAAGATACTTGATACAATTTCAATTTTCGTAAATATACCAAGACTTGATTTGTGACCCAAGATATGAACTATCCTGGAGAATGTTCCATGAGCACTTGAGAAAAATGTGTATTCTGTTGTTTTTGGATGGAATGTCCTGTAAATGTCAATTAAGTCCATCTTGTTTAATGTATCATTTAAAGCTGGTATTTCCTTATTTATTTTCATTTTAGATGATATGTCCATTGGTGAAAGTGGGGTGTTAAAGTCCCCTACTATGAATGTGTTACTGTTGGTTTCCCCTATTATGGCTGTTAGTATTTGCCTTATGTATTGAGGTGCTCCTATTTGGGTGCATAAATATTTACAATTGTTATATCTTCTTCTTGGATCGATCCCTTCACCATTATGTAGTGTCCTACTTTGTCTCTTGTAATAGTCTTTATTTTAAAGTCTATTTTGTCTGATATGAGAATTGCTACTCCAGCTTTCTTTTGGTTTCCATTTGCATGGAATATCTTTTTCCATCTCCTCACTTTCAGTCTGTTTGTGTCCCTAGGTCTGAAGTGGGTCTCTTGTAGACAGCATATATATGGGTCTTGTTTTTATATCCATTCAGCCAGTTTGTGTCTTTTGGTGGGAGTATTTAATCTATTTACATTTAAGTTTATTATTGATATGTATGTTCCTATTACCATTTTCTTAATTGTTTTGGGTTTGTTATTGTAGGTCTTTTCCTTCACTTGTGTTTCTTGCCTAGAGAAGTTCCTTTAGCATTTATTGTAAAGCTCATTTGGTGGTGCTGAACTCTCTCAGCTTTTGTTTGTTTGTAAAGTTTTTAATTTCTCCATCAAATCTGAATGAGATCCTTGCTGGGTAGAGTAATCTTGGTTGTAGGTTTTTCTCCTTCATCACTTTAAATATGTCCTGCCAGTCCCTTCTGGTTTGCAGAGTTTCTGCTGAAAGATCAGCTGTTAACCTTATGGGGATTCCCTTGTGTGTTATTTGTTGTTTTTCCCTTGCTGCTTTTAGTATGTTTTCTTTGTATTTAATTTTTGACAGTTTGATTAATATGTGTCTTGGCGTATTTCTTCTTGGATTTATCCTGTATGGGACTCTCTGTGCTTCCTGGACTTGATTAACTATTTCCTTTCCCATATTAGGGAAGTTTTCAACTATAATCTCTTCAAATATTTTCTCAGTCCCTTTCTTTTTCTCTTCTTCGTCTGGAACCCCTATAATTCGAATGTTGTTGCGTTTAATGTTGTCCCAGAGGTCTCTGAGACTGTCCTCAGTTCTTTTATTCTTTTTTCTTTATTCTGCTCTGCAGTAGTTATTTCCACTATTTTATCTTCCAGGTCACTTATCTGTTTTCTGCCTCAGTTATTCTGCTATTGATCCCTTCTAGAGTATTTTTAGTTTCATTTATTGTGTTGTTCATCATTGCTTGCTTCCTCTTTATTTCTTCTAGGTCCTTGTTAAATGTTTCTTGCATTTTTTCTATTCTATTTCCAAGATTTTGGATCCTCTTTACTCTAATTACTCTGAATTCTTTTTCAGGTAGACTGCCTATGTCCTTTTCATTTGTTAGGCCTGGTGGGTATTTATCTTGCTCCTTCATCTGCTGTGTGTTTTTCTGTCTTCTCATTTTGCTTATCTTACTGTGTTTGGGGTCTCCTTTTTGCAGGCTGCAGGTTCGTAGTTCCCCTTGTTTTTGGTGTCTGTCCCCAGTGGCTAAGGTTAGTTCAGTGGGTTGTGTAGGCTTCCTGGTGGAGGGGTCTAGTGCCTGTGTTCTGGTCGATGAGGGTGGATCTTGTCTTTCTGGTGGGGAGGTCCACGTCTGGTGGTGTGTTTTGGGGTGTCTGTGGCCTTACTATGATTTTAGGCAGCCTCTTTGCTAATGGGTGGAGTTGTGTTCCTGTCTTGCTAGTTTTTTGGCACAGGGTGTCCAGCACTGTAGCTTGTTGGTCGTTGAGTGAAGCTGGGTGTTGGTGTTGAGATGGAGATCTCTGGGAGATTTTCACCGTTTGATGTTATGTGGAGCTGGGAGGTCTCTTGTGGACCAGTGTCCTGAAGTTGGCTCTCCCACCTCAGAGGCACAGCACTGACTCCTGGCTCTAGCACCAAGAGCCTTTCATCCACACGGCTCAGAATAAAAGGGAGAAAAAGTAGAAAGAAAGAAAGAGGATAAAATAATATAAAGTTATTAAAATAAAAAATAATTATTAAGGAAAAAAAGTTTAAGTAAAAAAAAAAAAAAACACGGATGGATAGAACCCTAGGACAAATGGTGGAAGCAAAGGTATACAGACAAAATCTCACTCAGAAGCATACACATACACACTCACAAAAAGAGGAAAAGGGGAAAAAATAATAAATCTTGCTGTCAAAGTCCACCTCCTCAATTTGGGATGATTATTCAGGTATTCCACAGATGCAGGTACATCAAGTTGATTGTGGAGCTTTAATCCACTGCCCCTGAGGCTGCTGGGAGAGATTTCCCTTTCTCTTCTTTGTTTGCACAGCTCCCGCGGCTCAGCTTTGGATTTGGCCCCGCCTCTGCGTGTAGGTCGCCTGAGGGCGTCTGTTTTTCCGCTCAGACAGGTCGGGGTTAAAGGAGCAGCAGATACGGGGACTCTGGCTCACTCAGGCCGAGGGTGGGGCGGGGGAGGGTGGGGCATGGAGTGCGGGGCGGGCCTGCGGAGTCAGAGGCAGCGTGACGTTGCACCAGCCTGAGGCGCCGGCCGGCGTGAGGTTGCACCAGCCAGAGGCGCGCCGTGTGTTCTTCCGGGAGGTTGTTCCTGGATCTCGGGACCCTGGCAGTGGCGGGCTGTACAGGCTCCCCGGAAGGGAGGTTTGGAAAGTGTCCTATGCTCGCACAGAGGCTTCTTGGTGGCGGCAGCAGCAGCAAAAGCGTCTCATGCCCGTCTCTGGGGTCTGCACTGTTAGCCGCGGCTCGCGACCGTCTCTGGAGCTCCTTTAAGCAGCGCTGTTAATCCCCTCTCATCGCGCAACAGGTACGTGGGGAGTTTCTTGCCTTTTGTGAGGTCTGAGGTCTTATGCCAGCGTTCAGTAGGTGTTCTGTAGGAGTTGTTCCACATGTGGATGTATTTCTGGTGTATCTGTGGGGAGGAAGGTGATCTCTGCGTCTTACTCTTCCGCCATCTTCCTAGTTGTCCTACTTACTTTTTGTAATATCTCCAAAAGAAGTATTTTTATCTCTGTATGAAAGCTGAATTTCAGAGAAGTCAAGTAAATTACAGGTAACTGAAACAAAATATACTTCATGTCTGTCTGATTCCAAGTTTTATGATTGGTCCATTAACAGTGCCTCAGTGACATTCAAAGCTCAGTATTTCTTTAGCTTTAGCATCATTTTCTTAATCCTTCAAGTGAACAGTTATAATTCAGCAACTTTTTTCCATGGTTTTGTCTGAGGATGTATGTATGTACATGTTTTATATTACTGAGAATACCAATGGCATAATAATTATTTAGTTCATTTTTCATAAAATGTGAAAATCATAGCCCAAGTCATTGATTGATGTAAACACCTTGTGTTCTCATAACCACTGGATCCCACATATATTCAAGTTAATATCTATGTATCATTGATAATTATTTCACTGTAACACTAAGAGCCATTGTTCATTTGTGAAATTATGAGATGTATTCTGTTTATAAGTATGGAAAGAATCGATAATTCAAAAGTTTTAATCGAGGGCAGAAAGATTAAATCTATAGCTAACCCTCATTCCCAGGGGCTTTTTCTCTTTATGTTGTATCTTTATGGATTAAAATTTAATGTAGTTTCTCAGTGTCTGCATCAAAAATAAATAATACAAAGTGAGCTGAAGTTGGATTTATAGGAACAATTACTGTTGCTTATATTTGGTATATAAATACATATGATAATTGCCAAGAGTTCTGAAGAGCCATGGTCTTAATGATTCAGGAAATTATTGGGAATATATTCTCTAAAAACACACCTAATCAATACAGTGCATAGACTAATAAAATGAGAAACTTGTTTTCATTATTCTCACTTTAACTCTTTGTTAAGCTGTGAAAACTCACATACATGCAAATCGACAGCTGTAAATTGTTTAAATTGTGCAGTTTGGAAGTAAGCTTTGCTGACTTTGTCTAGCCCAGACAATGCTGATGTTGGGAAAGTTTAGTTTATTTCAGTTTTTACATAAAAGTATATTCACAGTGTAAAGTACTGTTGAAAAAGGTGACACAGGAATCAACACCTCTAGGTGGTAAGCAGGAGTCTCATTTTTACTCTATTGGCCTTTCCTCTGTTGGATGTCATAATGAACTGTGAAATGGTCAAAATGAGAGAGAGAAAGAAGAATGTGGCTAATTCCCAAACTAGATAGTCTCAAATTCAGATTTTCTACAGTAACACCAGCTGTGTTAACATTGGTTATGAATGTCTGATATTGCAAAATATATAATACTCTCATTTCTACAAATGTACTAATATAAAGATTACATATCAATTTCTTATAAGGGTTTAGGTTGAAAAATTTGAGATGAGTTCAAATTAATCTACGAATATGTAATTTTAGCAGTTACCTAATATCATGTGAGTGATTAGGAAATTCCTCAAATTCTTTTGAGTAACTTAAGGGCTACAAACTTCGGAATCATTCTAGACACTCCCATTTTATTATTATTCACAACTGCTTTGCTCCCACATCCAGGTTCTCTTGCTTTCTTCTTGTCATTCTCATCCTCAGTGCCTTATTTCAGTTTATCATCTGTCACTTGACGTTCTGCTATAGCCTTCTGCCTGCTTTCACATTTTCTTTCCTCATACAGTTCTTCACATTGCCTCCATGGTTATTTCTATTCCATGTATTGTAAAGTTCGCTATATCATAGTTCTTTGGCCAAAGTCTTGTGTAGAGGAATAAAGTAATAATAGATGTTAAGGAGAGCCTTGTAACAAAGCAGCAGATAATCAAAGAACAAATGCCTTCAGTTTTCAATTTGACAAAGACTCATTAATTAAGACTCTTTAGTTAAGACTTATTAACCTTTTAGGAATACAAAATGTTATAGTGTACGTCCTCTTCTGAACACCTTAAAGCAGACAAGAAGCATGTATTCTCAGTTGTAGGAAATGTAGGCTATGGGTCAGCCCGGTTCATCTCTGAGAATGGAAAGCAAAGCATCTCCTCAGAGATAGGAAGGGAAATCTCCCATCTGTGAAAATTAAAGGTGGTTTCAGGTTTTATACAAGAGTCCACGGAGAGGAGTATATGAATGGAATAAAGTGATTTATTTAACACACAAAATAAAGCCATGCTGACATGAATAACTTGCTGTGACAAAGGAAACTCAAAGTAGTACTCCATTTAGTTCTGATTTTGTAAAGGTAACCTCACAATGCATTTACATTGTTTGCTCTGTCTTATTAATATTTTTGTATTGAGAATCATCAAATAGGTTTTTTTTATAGGGCAGGGTTACTTATGAAAATTTCTTATTTTATAATCAAATATAGTCCTGCAAGCAAGAAGGGATAATTTAATCCAAAATAAGAGGGGAAATATTTTATATGGTCTTCTTGATCTACATTCAACCTTTTTCACTCCTCCTCTTTTTTCCTAGAAGCATGCCCCATGACCAGAAAGAGATATACTTGTCTTATTTTTATTTCCAAAATGAATAAAGGCAATGTTTCTTGAAAACTTTTATCTTCCATGTAAGTGTTTTCAATATCCAAAGTTGAACTGCAACATTCCAACATATTTGATAAATATTCCACTCATGAGTGACTCAGTTGTTGTCAACCATGTTGTCTTATAGAGTTTGAACTTCCTATAGAAGTTATCTGTCAATTATAGAAGTTTAGTGAAATAGTACCATAGATTATATATGTGATGATTTCTACATCTGAGAAGGAAAGCACCCATAATGTATTTTCATTAAAGGCTCAAAATACCATCTGCTTAATCCTTACATCCATGCAGATAACTTATGCACAGTTTTCAAAGTATGAAAGAAAAGTAAAAATGTAGCACAGCCAAGGCGTGCATTGATGAAGCAGGTAAAACTGATTTTTATATTTGCCTGAGGATGTGGTTCACTTCCCTGAATCTGGTTTGCATTGATCAGTGTTGATGGACTATGGATTAAATGTCATATCTAAGCCCCAATTTTCAAATCTCTTATCCTCAGGGGAAAAGACTATGTTTATAATCCATGCCAATATCAAGATGGAATTTGACACATTCCAAAGTAAGAAACCCTAAGGAGAATGCTATTTACATTAATAAGAGATAAAACTCTTTCAGATCAGAGTCTCATAGAGGTATATGTTGGGGATTAATTCAGCCAGTAATTCAAGTAGTTAAAGATATGTATTGAGGGTGTACTTTATGCCTGTCTTTCTGGGTATTGAGATACCGTAGTTAACCAGACAGAGTCCCTATACTCAAGTATTAATTAAGTACTAATTGTGTTATGGTGGCAGAAGAACAATATAATAGAGGAACAATATGAGTTTCCAGTGATTCAGAAAGAAAAACAAGTACATGTGAGAGAAATGGAAGGATAACGATGTTTGTATATATGAGTTAAACTGGTTTATTGTGAAAGTAAATTATCACACTAAATTTTGGTCCATTATGGAAAAAAAATATTCACAACACTTTCATTAACTAGAAAGAGACCTTATAGAATATCTAATTAAAGTTTCTTATTTTGTAGATGAAAAACCTGGGACTCAAAGAGGTTATATGCCTTGCCCAAAGTCGCATGTTGAGTTATCAGAAGATAACTCCAGTCTATGTCATCCCCAGTCATTGCTCCCTTCTTCACATCTAGTTTTGTTTTCTGAAAGGCCACAAAAAGACCTCTCTTATCATTGACATAAACAGAGTCTAGTGGAAAAGCCTTTCTACTCCATTTTTAGTGTGCCCTTCTAGCACAGAGACTAATTGGCCAATATGAGTTTCAATAGAGAACAAGGCTTGTCTCATTTCTACTTAATTTATCTATATAGACACTAACCAGAGAAATATTTCAATGTTAAAAAGGCATAGTTGAAATAAATATAGAAGAAAGTATTATCATTAGCATATACCACTGTAATAATTGTTGCAGATAAAATCTACTAATGGATGCTGACATTAGTGGGCAAACATTTGAGGAGAAAGAGGATTTGAAGATATTAGTAGAATCTCAAAGTATCCACCCCCCAGATATATATCAGGTAGAAAAAGAAGAATAGTAGTGTCACAGTGGAGAAACCTGTCAAACAGTTGGTCAAGGTTAATACCATTAGTAATAAAACATATTGATATCATCTACCCTTGAGAACACAACATCACTTCTGTGGTATTTTCTTGCCAAAACTGCATAATCTCAGTCTAATTGCGAGCAACTAAAATTGAGATAGATTCTATGAAACAGCTAACCACTACTTATCAAGTGTCAAGATCATGAAAGAAAAGGGGAGGCTGAGGAATTGTCATGGGTCCTGGAACAGAAAAAGGACATATGGTGAAAAATAGGTGAAATTCAAGTAAGGTCTGTAGTTTAGCTAGTAGCAGTGGTGTACTGGGGCGACCTTGAACCAGTGACTGAGAGCTGATTCTGTGCAACTTCATGTCTAGTAAAGTTTTGTTGGTAGGTTGAAATAGGCCATGGTAGAAGTAGAAACACAAGGAAATTGGCAAATGCTGTAAATCAGGGCTTCCCTCATCCCATTCCTGGAACCCTGCTTTAGCAGCACACCACTGGTTAATGGTGGTGTGCCAGTGTTCGTTTCCTGGTTTCCATAATTGTGCTAAGATTATATAAGTTAACATTGAGGGAACTGAATGAGGAGTATATATGAATTCTTTGTACTATATTTGCAGTTTTCTGTAAGTCTAAAACTATTTTAAGATAAAAAATTTAAAGAAAGTAATAGAGCAAGCTAAGTATTGTGAATACTATAAAAGAGTAAAATAATCTGCATGTCTAAAGCCCTTATAGATAAGATAGAAATATAAAGATAAAGAGAGTCCCTGTCTTCAAGGATGCACTGTTTAATATAGTTTAGAGTTCTTAGAAGATCTGGGGAACCTGGTGAATTGACAGAAACTTTGAGTGGTGTTGGGTTCTTTTTTTCTACTTCCTTCCTCCTCCTTTTCCTTTTTTTTTTTTTTGTCATGAATCAAGCCCTAGAAGCTGAGATTTTCCAGGAGTTAATCATAAAATAATATATGCCCTTGAACAGACTTAACTGAGTAAAGCTTCAAACTAGAGTCTACAAAGAATGAAACCTTTGCAAAGATATTTTCATGTCTATTTAGAATTGATTTATTTTAGTTAACATTAATCACTGATTGTGTGCCAGCTCTCCTGGTTCTGAAAAGAGTATTGTTATATTTTATAAATGAGGAATCTGAATCTCTGAAATATTGTAATTTATCCAAGTTTTTGGTAATAGAAAATGACCTAAGACTTGAGCTTTCTCGTTATTAGAAAAGGCATAACCAATGTTAATAGTCACAGCACAAGACATGGAGGTAACTCCGCGTATAGTGTCTTCATTGAGAAATTATAGTCTAGCCTTAGTTCTGTGCACTTAATGGAATTGACAGAACTGTGAGGTTCCCCTCCCTCCACAGTTGTTGTTAATAATAAATCCTATTGCTATTTTATATATGTATATATACATATTATATATGTATGTATGTGTATGTATACATATGTGTGTATGTATATACTTGTGTATTAATGATTGAATTTAGACTTAGATATGAAATGGGTTTTTTACCAAAAATTAAAAAAAAATACTTCTAGAACTTGGAGAATTCTAACTCCCTTTAATTGAAACTGTGTTAAAAATCCAAATACTGTATGGTACTAAGAAAGACAGTTATAAGAGAAGGCCATGTTTAATTTCATACTTGCTAATATCACATAAAGCTTACGATTTGTTCTTCATTTTGAGATGATTAAGATATTTCTGCAATGAGATGTTTGTTTTGGAGTGCATATTGTGTTACAGACTTAAAATTTTACAGTAATTGGCAACTCAGTTCATTTTCTGAGCAAATATTTTTATTGGTTATCCATGGTAGTATAACACATTACTCCAGATGCAGCAACTTAAAACAATGAACACTTATTCTCTCACAGGTTTTGCGGGTCAGGAATCAGGAGTGGCTTAGCTGGGTGCCTCTGGCTCAGGGTTTGACCGAAGGCTACAATCAAGGTGTCAGTTAGGGCTACAGTCATCCCAAGGCTCCATTGGGAAAAGATCTACTTCCAGGCTCACTTAGGTAGCTGTGGGCAGGTTTGGTTTCTCATGGACTGTTGAACTAAAAGCTTCAGATCTTGCTGACTGGTGGCTGAAGACCAATGAGGGCCTCTCCATAGGGCAGTTCACAACATAGCAACTGGTTTCCATCAGAGCGAGCAAGTGAGACATCAAGAAAGGGCAAGCAAGACATAAGCCAGAGTTTTCTTATAACCTAATCTCAGAAGTGGCATCCTATTACTTCTGCTATATTCTATTTATTAGTAGCAAGTCACTAGATCTAGCCTTCCCCTGAGTAGAGGATATTATAGAAAACAGAAATCAGGTATCATTGGGAGTTATTGTAGAAGATGCCTGTCACAGTATTTATTAAATTAAACTGCATAATCCAATTTTTAAATAACACCAGAAATAAAAGTAATCATTTTATCTAACAGCTTATGTTATGCTCCCTATTCTAGATATAGTCAAATCTCTGGAAGGTATAGAAAAGTAAAATGACCAATTGTAGCAATAATGTGATAAATAGTATAGCTGTAGAATGAACAAAAGGTCACAAAGAGCCCATAAGGCATTTCACTCTACTTGGGAGCTGTAAAAATGTTTATAGTGAAAAGGTATAACTAATATATGAAGAGAAAGCCTCATAATTAACATCTAGCTATTTTGCAATTAGCCTGAATAATAACATTATTAAATATAAAATTTATCTCTACATCGATTTGTAAACAATTAGCTTAAAGTACATATAAAATTCCCATAGCTATTTTATATGTGTAGATATGTATGTATGTATGTATGTATGTAAGCATATGTGTGTATCACACAAAAGAGAATGAGAGGCATGTGAGGATAGTGCAGCCTTTATGAATCATATTGTGACAACTTTACTGTGATGGCCTAACACATAAATTAGACTTTCTCAAAGCTTTCAAATTTCAAAAAAAAAAAATTTGATGGATGTTAAGCTATGGAAGTTAATGTATAGTTGGTATTTAATGTCTTTTTAATAATTATCAACATGGCTGCTCTGGTCTGAAATTTTGATCTCATGTCAGAGCTGATTTTAATAGGAGGTGACCATTTTATGATTCCCAAATAATTTACACACCAGTGTCAGCATCTGCTGCGCAAGAGTACCATAATATGAACCTGATAACTTTTGAGCCAGAGTCTTTCACACAATTCATTATAATTTATTTTGGTGACATATACTTGACTTACAGGTGCTACATCTTTGTACTGAATAATATATTGTTTTATCAGTTGAGCTAAAACAAAATAAACATTCTATGTATTTTATTCAGTTTATATTAAAGAAATATAGAACATACAAACATGCTTCAAGATTACAGCTGCAATTATGAAAAAGTTTTACTTTATTAAAGAATAGGCATCAGGAACTGAAAGACGAAAAACCTAGATGACAGAAATTTACTGAAATCTCCCTGTGCAGAGAGAATGTAGTACTTGTTTGGCTTTGGAAAATACTTGCACAATAACCAACCAAAATAGACATTTGATAATAAACACCTGGGAGTGGAAATAGGCTAAGTTCTTACTTTAATGTTTTCAAAAGTAACCTTCTTAATGGTGTACAGCAAAGATATGTAAATCCAAAATTCAGTGTAGAAATGATCTTAAAAATGTTTTTCTGTTATATTAAACAGAAATAGTGAATCTCAACTATGAATATATTCACATCGCAAATATTACACTCCAAATCGTGATAATTTGAAACTACAAAATAAAACTAAAATAAATGATGGCCAGTTGTAGTACAGACTCAGAGTGTATGTAAATGTCTGTGGTTTAACTGAAAGAATAATAGCTGACAGTCCTAGAAATGGGTTTGATTATGGATACTAAAAATATACAAACATTGTTTTCACTGCCTTCCATAGACATAAAAAATAAGACAGAGCAACAACTCTCAAAAAGACAAGTCTGAATACATTTCAGTTCAAATTATTCCAGCAAAAAGTAAGGAATCCTGTAATAAAATGACTATTATGAAGAAAAGGGTAATAATGATGATAATGATAACCATACTGGATGTCTATTCTGTGCTGGAATTATGCTAAACTTTTATATATTTTTCATTACCGATAACAACTTTGAAATTTGAGTATTATCTTATTTTTATAGTTTAAGAACATCTGAGACTCATAAATAATAAGCAGTAAGCCCAAGTCACACAGGGTGGGGGGGAACCCCAGCTGTCTAAATTTAAAGGTCAGAATCTTTCAGTACTCTTAGAATCATAGTTTGTAATACTAATGACTGTATTTGAAGAGATAAATATTTTTATAGAAATATGCAAATTATCAAGACTCCCTAGGCAAAAGAAAAAGTAGGCAAAAATTACTATATGCTATATTTGTGAATCTTAGATAAACCTATATAGTAAGCTATTAAACTGACAATAAACATGAAATCAAGAACTGGAATAAATGTGGTGTAAATTAGATATCATTAACTTATGAATCCACACCATGGAAATTAAGAGAATCATCTCCATGCAAATGATTAATGCTGTTTAACCACCCAAGGGGTAAATAGAATAAGGTTCTAATTGCACAGGTTGGTTTTATTTATGAGCAGTAAACAAAATTAAAGGATGTTGCTAAGTATAGGGTAGGCAACAATTATAAAATAGATGAAATGCTTTTCTTAGATTTGCTACACATTTGTGGATCTGGGATTCTTAAAAGGAATTTTAGAGCTTGGCAAAGGTGGTAGAAAGTGAATAAAACTTAATTCAAAACAACCAGGATGTATCAGGAAAATGAGAGATGCACCTGCAAGTAATTTAGGTCTGAGTACAAATACCCAAAAGTTAGAAATTAAATCTAAATGACATTAAAAAATACACTCTTAGAAACAAACAGAAAACCTTTATATTAGAGGGTATGTAGACTATTATGTTTTTGAAGATCTTTGTTAAAATATAAAAATGTACTTTTCCAATATTCTATACCAAAATCTTCTGTGAAGGGAATAGGAGGTACGTTGGCAATGGTAAGTTGTATTCTAGTCTCCTAGTCTTATACATTTATAAGAATAAGGAAGACTCATCTGGGATGCCCAGTTATGATGACTCCTTTCCTGTACAAATGTATGAGGTAGAAGAGAATAAACTCAGTTTAAAGAACTGATTACTTTTAGACCAAGTATCTTTACATTTTTATAATTTATCAAAGAATGAGCCTGTCTCCTAAGGTAAATGTGGAACTTTTCTGAACCACTTTTGTGAGTGGTACAACTGTTAACTACAAAATGATTTAGGACATTTCCAGTGACGCCTCTGAGAGTGGATGATAACCACTGCTTCATGACAACTTCATATTCGCTTGCCATACCTTCTCATCATTTCTAGATGCACAAATAATGTGACTGTCCAACTATGACCACTTGGATCCCAAATGTGTTGATTCTTCATATAACAACTAAGCACTCATTTTTTTATGGTTTAGTAGTAGTATCTGGAATGTGTTTTATTTCCTTTGTGGTATTATAAAATGAAATCTATCTTTGCTACTTTTTCTCATTTTCAGTACCACATTTTGCAACTACATTTTGTGATTTCTGTATAGAAAGGAGTAATTAATGCACATTAGTGAAATTCATCTTTATTGTCAAAATTTTTATTTAAGCTTGGATTGAACATGCTTATGCATGACTGCTTCTGATTTTACCTGCAAAATGATTTTTGTGGTCCAGTGAGCAATAAATGCTTTCTACCTCTCTCCCGTATTTACCAGTAGGTAATAACAAAATGTCACAGATTTGAAGATCATTAAACTTATATTTGAGATCCCTTTCAGAATGTGTCACCTTTCCTGCTGCTGTGTGCCTTTTCTCCTCTTTGTTGTACCTCATAAATTTTTATGACCTTTTTGCGTTAGAAATCTGTAATTTTTCCCAGAGCTTCACTAGGTATCTTCTAGCAGTAATAAAACTCTTGTCACGTTCCATTGCACCTACTTTTAGAGTGAGGCCCACTGGCTTCACTCTGCAGCATATTAGATAAAATAATCAATATGCTCAGGTTGAAAAATTAAATGCAGCATTTGTGTAGCCGTTGAATTACTGTGCTTTGAACTTAGAACAGATGGATTTTTAGGAGATTTGCTGAATTTCTTGAGAGTGGGTATTCTTTTCCCTCTTTTTGTATCTTTGAATCTACTTGATTTTGCATCTTAAAAAAAAAAAAATTACCCAAGACAGTTGGCTCATCTCAAAAAACAAAACATTGTAACTACTGAAAAACAGTTGTAGCATTTTCAAAAAATTTCCTTAGAAATTGCCTTTACCTTTTGAGTAAATTCTGTTTTTGTTTTTTTTTTTTATAGTTGTGACCTTTATATGTATGCTCATCTCTACTCACCTCTGTTTCTTAGTCTGTACGGACTTATAGCGTGGTTGTAAGATTTCTACTACAAAACTACATTGCCTATTGAGAATGTAATGGAATTTTAATATTATGAAGGGACATCCATGTCCTTTTTTTCTTACCCAATACCAGTTAAAGTTGACATTGAACTCCATCTCTGTCCCCACATTTCTCCTACAGCCTGATGCTTTTCTAGAATGAGAAAAATATTTCTTAAATATCCCATTTCAGTGTGAATAATATATAGTCTCTAGAGTACATTCTTTACATAGGCAATTTGGAAAAGACTGGTTAGGCATTTAAGAAAATGATTGCCTCATTGTTTCCCCATGGGTCTCAGTTTGTTGATTATTCTGTGAAATTTTTACAACCCCAAAGACCATAGAACATGGAATTAATTCATTTATTCAACAGATATTTGTTGAGCGTCACTGTGAACTAGG